>NC_142104.1:34340799-34380799 GCF_056152115.1 Neolamprologus brichardi
AGGCGACACAGGCACAAGGAGAGCAGGACGACCAAGGAGGCCTGACTGTCACCATGTTGGTGAGAAACAGGTGTGAAGAACCCGTCCATGGGTGGATACAGCAGCTCCACCTTAGAGCAAAAGACTATAAGAATAAACTAAACCCTGAAACTAAAAAGCAAAACTGTGACTTCTTTCTACTCACTTTAGGCCCTCAGAGCACTTCCTACCACGAGTCACAATCACACAGTGCTTATATGTGCCTGAGCACTTTCACCTGAAGTGGCGTTCATGACCTTACCTTAAAAAAAGGGTTTCTGACAACCCGTCTGAACCCCAGTATGAACAATACTGGACCAGTTAAATATAAGCTGCAACCCCGGGGCTGAAAAATGAAGCCAAAGTAAACAACAACAACTAAACTGTAGAGTTTATAGAAACATCTGAGCGTCTGTGGAGACGTCCATCTGATGCATCACTTTCTTTCTCTTCTGTTGTTTCTCCTTCACATGGTGAAGTGTGGGTCATACTTAAAATGTTGTTATTGTAATATTAGACGAGGAGGCTTCGACAGTTACAGAAGAAAAGCATCGAGCCTGTTGTTTACAGTTACTGACTCATGTGGTCGGGTTAACTCACCCACATTGTGCAGTTATCACAGTTTTGTATTTTCTTAGTTCTTTTTGTTCCAGTTTGACTTTTGGTTTTAGCTTCCAGAGTTTTTTCTTACAGTTTTTGTTTCATTTTTTTATTCTTTTCACTTTTAGTCCAGATTCCTTTTGATGATTTATGGCAAGATTCAAACAACATGAAGTATGGGCTTGCAGACTTCCCATGCACGTGTGTTTTCTTTGCACTTGGACGAGTTGGCGCGGTGTGTTTGTTGGGTGCAGAGTGCGTGGACTCACATCCTGTAACTCAGTAACTAAGAGAACAATGGTTTCCTGCACATTTAGCTTGTAAATGGATAAAGACTTCACACTGGTAGAAGTTATCGTGGTTCCTGGAATATGATGATAAAGTTTGGTCTTTGTCGGCATGCAGAAATGGCACTGCCATGAGGCGCTCAGCCTAAATGTTTTGGGTTATTTTTCCACACTGTCTCCAAGTGTCTCCAAGGGGATTTCCACATATGCTGGCTCAGTGAAAGGGACGCCTGCCAACAGGATCTGTGGAGCACGCACTCGTTTATTGTGTTAGTTTGAGACACTAGTTTTGAGTGAGCTCGGTTTGAAGTGCGACCAGGAAGTAAGAAAATAATCCAGAATTTTATGATTTCTTTCTTTTGTTTGTTTGTTTTAGCAGACAAACACTTGGAAAACCTTTTCCATGCTCCATGATTGCGTTTGGGACAAAGAGCCTGTCCACAAATTACCAAACACACACATCCGCTTTCATAACGAGATTCAACTTGCCATTTTAAAGACAGAAGATAGCAGCAGAAAGATGTTTTACATAGTTTGGCAGCTGCTTTATGTATCTAATAATCACTCGTGACACTGAGCCAAAGGCTCCAGATAAACTCCAGTAAAATCGGTCAGGCATTTAAAAAGCTTTGCGTGGGATTATTTGTTTTTCTTTTTCATGCAACATGAAAAATTGTTATTAGATATTCATTACTTCAGTGTTGCACGAGGGGAAACTCGAGGTCATACAAATATCAAGCAGTAAGAATCTGAGTGACGACTAAGTGTAATAATCCACACTGGTCAGTTACACAGTGACTGTGGGAGAGCAGCTCACCTACTAACATGCAGTGTGTGTGTGTGTGTGTGTGTGTGTGTTTGTTAGAGCACTAAACAGGACAAAAGTGCTCAGAGTAGAGAAACAGTCCATTTACTGAATTGTTTTTTGACAGTCTGTCTGAGCACCGTACATGTAAAACCTGTCAGTATGATAAGAGGGAGTCGCAGCTTCAACACTGTTTGTTTCCCAGTCTGGAGAAATTATTGAGAGTTTGTTGAAAAGATCAGATAAATGGACTGACACCTATCTTTAATACCAGTCTCACTGACACACAGCAGCTGCAGCGAAGGCTTTATGCGACAACTCGGAGCTCGAGGACTCTTGAAGAAGCCAAACCAACGCTCTGATTAGCAGACGTCCTGCTCTGTTAGCCGCTGTGAGTCGTCTGTTAATCTGTTCTCCTTTGATCTCTGAACTCCCGGTGAAATACTTCCCTGCAGGCCAAAGTCAAATCTCTGACGTTTCCTTGCCTTCGCTTCCAATTGTTGCGTTCCAGCTCAGTTCAGCCCTGACATGTTATCAGCCTGTGATATTTACTTTCACACTCTTCCCACATTTTTCACTTTTATTTGTTACCTGTGGCTACAGGGCATGTTCACAGGGTGAAGTCTGAACCTGCTGGCTGAAGCAAACATCCCAAAACTCTGCAATAGACAAGCGCACATTACAAGCACAGTGCTGACTTTTACACATGTTTATTTTGTGCAGCAAAACATTCGCGTATGAAAATATATCATTTAGTTTTTATTACAAATGAATCGATTAAAGTAAAGCAGACACAGTGAAATGCAAAGTGAAAACCTCTCTGAGCCAAATCGTATTTACAGGATACAAAGTAATACTGTTCACGCTCTCATCATAAAGCGTTGTAGCACATCTCAGAGCTCAGCGGGAGATCCTTCTGGAAACAGCTGTCTTCTACAGGATACACCTGGGGATAGTCTGTGGGAGCAAAGTAAGGTGCACATTCTGTGGTGGGGGGGCTCTCCTGCTGGCCTGACCAGCACTGTGGCAAGCTGTAATATTCCTGGGGGCCACAGTGCTGATAGTGGTATTGCTGTGGGCTGAAGCTTGACTCCATTCTGGTGGGCGAGTCATAGCACGAGGAGGAGGAGGAGGAAGAGAAGGAGTCCTGTGGGGAATAAGTGTTGGGATCCACAGGGTTGCAGAAAGTCAGTGACTCCAATGAGGAGCAAGGGGCCTGAAAGAGAGGAGGACATCGAAATGACTTTGGGCAGGACTGCAGGTGTGCCACATGGTGGTCATCCAACCAAAGCTAGGCCCAGGCTCACCAGGAACACTTGTGAGTGGTGTTTTTGATTTCATGCATTCATTTGTGTGCAGACAGCTTACAGAACTGACATGCAGCTGTTTATCCTGCCAGACAGATCATTTTATCAAACAGCTGTGATCACAGTCAAAGCAAGACGAGCTCCTTCAGATACATCCACACAAACCAAACCGCACACTGACCGTGTTTGTGGAAATAAACCAAACCTCTGCTCCAAATAAACGCATTGCTGTTGCTGGTCTCAATGCTTTTAAAACAATCTTTACATTTTGGTCACAAACAGAAAAACTAGGAATTGTTTCCGTTTTGTCACAAACTGGAAGTTGAAAGAAATCCCAGTTTGTGATCGTTTCGTTAATGACGGTGTTGTTGATGCCAGCTGAGACTCACCATCCCCTGGCCGTAGTAGTCCGCATCTGAGGACAGTCCGTGGTACCAAGGCTGAGGGGAGGTTGGAAAAGGAGGCAGAGGGGTGTCGTAGGTGGTACCACCGTATCCGTTGCCGGGCAACATCACATCCCCAAACTGCTGCTGCTGCTGCTGCTGCACCTGGATGCCGCACTCCTGCACCTGGATGTTGCACGCGCTGTCAGGGACTGGGAACGAGATGGTGGCTCGAAGCTGGAGGGCCAGCGACCCGCAGCTGCTGGCTTCAGCTGGGGGGACAGAGGGAGGAGGAGCCACGTGGCCACCTGCCGAGAGTCAGTGCAACAGTCAGACCGAAAATATCCAGAATACAAACGATGAAAACCAGCGAATCACGCGCTCTGGGTTAATCATTGCTTATCATTTAATCACGGACCAGGATATATCTGCGACCACTTTGAAAGGGCGTGGTCTAAGAGACCACGGTGGAACTCCGCCCCTCTGAAATCTGAATGCCTCTTGCCCCCCGTCCAACTGAAAAAGGCGTCCTCAATAATTGATGCATATTTATATGTTTATTTTACAGAATGTTTGACCCCCTCAAAACAAACAAACAAACAAACAAACAAACAAACAAACAAACAAACAAACAAACAAACAACTTGATTAAGATCATCAGACTGTGACGCTGCAGTGCATGTGTGTCTGGGATGTGTTTTAGCACACTGGGTGGACAAACCTACTTTGGAAAGTGGACGCGCGAAGCTCCTGTAGTTCCAAGCAAGCCTGATGTATCTGCTGATCAGGAAGAAAGAGAAATAAAGAGGGGGAGGGGGGCGATACCAGATTATTAATGGCTGTTTTCCTGTAAATGAGTTGAGTGGCTTATTTTCATAAAACGGGCTGTCAGTGATTTACAGGTGCAGGCTTGCACAGAGCAGAACAAAGTGAGACTGAGAGCAGCGGACAAAGAGGCGTGGGGGGGGGGGGAGGAGTTACCGCATTAAGCTTCTTGTTGTCGGCCTCCTTCTCTCTGTGCCTCCGCAGCAACTCCTTGACCGTGATCTTCACCCGGACCCCCGGGTACACCTTCAGTTGATCTTAATGAAGAGCACAGTGTGTCACTCATGCGCAGTAATCTCCTCTTAAAGCAAACTAAACTCTCCTCCGCCCCGCTCCTCCAGTAAAGCACCACAAAGCCTTTTCTTATACATCACAGCTTATTTTGTTTCCCTGAAATCGCTCCATGAAGTGTCAATAAAAAGATTGTCTTTTAATAAACATTCTAATAAACTGCTGAAAGATTGTCTTTTGAGATTTTGTAAAAGAATATAACGAAGTGCTTTGAATTAAAGATCCTATTTTATCACCGGCGCGTAAAGGTCGTTCCCACGGCTCAGTGTTTCTGAGTGTTACTCCCCGGAGCCTCCCGGTCGGGAGACGTTTTCACTGCACCCTGTAGCCCCGAGCTGCCACGCCCCAGTCAGAGGCAGAAGAAATCGGCTCTTAACGCGTTAAAGTAAGTAGATTTTATTGCATATACGATCGAATGAATGTAAAGTAAATTAAAAGGAGATGAAAGAGAAGTTTGTGTGGCACGGTGGGATGAGGCTAAAGCTGAAGCGCGCAGACAAAGAGTCAGCAAAGCGATCCGCGACCAAAACGGAACAAAATTTCGAAACTAGAAGGAGCCGCTGATCTGCGCTTTTGGATCGAAGCGCTGCGGCAGTTTTCAAGGAAACGAGCCTCCCGCGTGGTGCACGTGCGCGGTCACTTAGTGAAAGTTTGATCAGGTCGTTATGGAAAAATTTCGAGGCGATTTCAGCCCGGTGCTGTTTACAATTCAAACCCCCGAGCTCTACACCAATCTCCGTTACTTTATTCAAATCACCCCTGCCCCCCACCACGAACGCCTGACAGTTAAAGGCAACGGGAGTAATTGGCAGTTTTTTTCTTCCTTACTTGAAGCTTGATTAAGATACGGTGAAAGGACGCCTCGTATAGGTGCGGGCGATTCAGGCCTAAAGGCGATATTTAAAGCATTCAGGGGGGCGAACATTGTAGAGAATGTGTTAAGAGATGAAACCTCATCTGATAAATATTCATACAGAGAAGTGCTACTTTATGATTTGTCTTAAATGTGGCAGCCGCTGGCCAAAGCGAAAGGCAGACACATCCCACTCGAGCACACAGAACACCCTGTTGCGCACAGACAGCCCGACCACGCAGCCCGCGAGACTTCCAGTTTAATTTTTCCAAACTTAAAATGATCTTTAAAAATGATCATCTGCGCGTCCTGATGTGCGTCGACAGTCGGGAGAACTATAACACACAGTAAAGCCATAAACGTCTGAAGCTTGGAGAAGTGTGTGAGTGGAGAAAGCTGCACAAACAGGTGGAATCAGGTGGCATTAAAGTTATTCTACACGTGGAAGTTTCATTTAGCCCATTCTGCTTGTAATTTAAATATGGGAAGAAGTGGGCATTTATGGGGGGTGAGCACTCCACTTAAACACACGAATCGTGTGCTTTCAATATATCCAATAAACTCTACATTACTCTCCCCCCCCCCCCCCCCCCTCCTTTGTCTTCCAAACAGGGAAAAATGCAAGAAAATGATTTCCTGAAGAAAATCCGAGGTGAAACTCACCGGACATGATGGCTGGGATGGAGAGATGATTCCTGGAGAAGAGCTGAGGGACTCAACAATGTCCTTTTCTGCCTCAGCAAAATGGCCAAGAACGAAATTTCTGCAAAAGTCTCCAAAAATAGCAACACAAATGTCTTACAGCAGAGCCAGAGCATACAGAATGATTGTAATAGAGCTGGGGACATATTAGTTTGAGTTTTTCTCCCTCCATTCCCTCTATTTAAAACCCCTAGAACTCAATGATTTGACAATGATTTGATTGCGCGTTACTTACCATTTGAATATTCAGAGGCAACTGTCTCAAATCGATTTTCAGTAAAATCACTAAGCATGGACACTCTATTAAATCCACTTTAATCTCATATATTAGTATTTTACACTTTAACCTCGAAAAAAATGCACTTTTATTCATTTTACCCTCCTTTTGCACTATCCCAGCATCAGCCCCCTTCACTTAGCACTGCAGCACCCACGACTGCTTCCGTGCAACCGTAAGAGCGCATTTCACCTCAAACCTCGCGTTTAGCCTAGTCACGCATTTTTTAAAGTTTATTTCACAAAAAATACATTAAAAGTGGCAAAGAGGGAAAGTGGGTGTGGCAAGGGCCAACAGCCCTGTTGGCATGGCAGGGCCTCCAGCTCCATCAGAGTGCTCACACCTGCTGGGAGAACAGGGAGAGAGACCCGGCAGCTTCACGCACAGCTCTGTCGTTGTTTGGTTTTATTTTCATGAAAATAAAAACGAGTTTCAGGATCAAAGGTTTCCGGTAAGGACAAAGTGTGCCGTTTAAGAACTCCCCCAGCATTATGATTTACCTCAGCTGAATCAAAACAGTTATTATTTTACATTTTCTATCAAATCTGTGTTGAACTCGAGTAAATAAATAAATAAATGAATAAATAACGAAACTAAAAACAAACATTGTGGCTAATTCTTTGCACTGAAGTCCCTTACTTACACTTCGAGTGTATTATATTTCTCAGACTGTTTGTGGTGCGAAGCTCAGAAGACAAAATGAACTCAACTACATCAACGTTACAGTCATCACACTTGGATAAATGCATCCAAAATAAAATTGTGCCATAAACCGGTCAGAATATGTGAATTAAGACCCGGATGTATGAATATTATTACATTTATTACAGTAATAATAACACAAAGCTTGATTATGATGCAGCATCTATAACATTATTCATCATAGATGCTGAAGTAACATTGTTCGATTATTAGGGCGTCCTCGCGCCATAAGAACAGCAAACTGATTAAAAACTCATCATCATCATCATCATCATTTCTATTCGTCCATTAAAATCTTTGTGCATCCTGCTTTAAACAAAGTGCTGTCTTCTCTGCACATCCCCGTCTCCTCTCCGCTACGCCAGCATTGTCCGCCTCTTCTCACAGCGCCCCCTCCTGCAGCCGCGGCGCAGCGGCTCCACCTAGAGGCCACAAATGGAAATGTCTATGAAAGCATTCTGTCTTTACACACACACACACACACACACAGACACACACACACACAGACACACACACACATTCATGGTATATTTTTGTGCACTGGCAGTTTTGTTTTGTGATCACATGTTGAAAAATGAAACTGTTATCAATCAGTCCAGATGTAATCAAAATCTAATGATAGTTTTCCTCATTAATAATTTCATTTTTCTGATGAAGCATCCAACCATGACAACACTCCCACCGTGTTTTGCAGAGGGCTGCAGACACTCACTCCTCCATACTGTCAGCCGACTGAAAACACTTCAGCAACTAACACAGGTAGGAGGTAAAATAAACAGGATAAACAGACAAATGAGAAATGAAGTGAGGATTTAAAAGTTGACACCATTTGCTCGTCCTACAGAAACTTTTGATCCGGAACATTTTTGGTTTTGTGGTTTGTTTCCTATCAGACTCTTTTTGATGGCTTCAGCCCTCCACACACTTCCTCCCAGGATGAATTACTAAAATTTCATGTTTAAAGAACAAACAAACCCAAATCCTACCCACAGGTAGGATCGAGTCAGCATGAAATTAGGATATTTTGTATCCAACAGCCCAGCTACGGTGGCCCTGAGAGTTCAGATGCCCTGCAATGAAAGATAATAGAAAACTGCCTTAATTCTGCAAAAACCCACAATAGACGAATCATAAAGAAACAGGTGCAGTAAATGATTAAAGCGACCATGTATCGACAGTATTAAATGAACCATGTGATTAGATTTCTTTTAAGCGTGTCTCAGTACAAAGCTTCACATGATCTGGGTTCTGTCACTTTCCTGTGTGAGAGTTTAGTTTGTTTGATCATATTTTACATTTACTCAAACACAAAAAACCTGCATATGAATCTCCAAAAGTTGATTCTGTTCATCTGGACGAAGCGTTTTGTGGGAGAAACGTTTCGTCACCCATCCAGGTGACTTCTTCAGTCTCAGCTGACTGCAATGAAAATCAGCTTTTGGAGATTTACTTACCTGGATGATTGAGCACGCATCACGACTGCATCCAGGAAGTTCATTTCTCTCTCTGATAAAAAACAGTCCTAATTCCTGATCCTGTGAGATAATGCAGCATGTGGGTGAGGGGACTCGCCCAGCAATAACTAGCTTGAAATCATCCAGGTGAGGCAGCCTGAGTAACCTCGCAGGTCGAGTCCTATCGGGCCCACTTGGCAACGGTAGCTGCCATATTGATTATGGCACTTGCTAGCCGTAGTAGCCAGCAGGCTCCAAGGAAAGATTATTTTATTATGGCTCGGATATAATAAGAATAATCCTCAGACTTTTGCTGTTTCACTAAAGGTTAAAAAGTGAATGTCCACAACTTGAACCCTGAATCTCTTTTACACCCACTTTTATTCCTCCCTCTCCTACTCCACCTCACATCTTCACATTTTGGTCATCCAATAAAACTGCTGAAGTTAAATCATTTGATATCCATTCAATTCAATTCAATTCAATTCAATTCAATTTTATTTATATAGCGCCAAATCACAACAAATGTCGCCTCAAGGCGCTTCATAGATACAGAGAAAAGCCCAACAATCATATGACCCCCTATGAGCAGCACTTTGGCGACAGTGGGAAGGAAAAACTCCCTTTTAACAGGAAGAAACCTCCAGCAGAACCAGGCTCAGGGAGGGGCGGCCATCTGGTGTGACCGGTTGGGGTGAGAGAATCTCTGTCACGCTCTCTGATTTAGCGCAAAGTTTAAACTTTTAAACTTTAAAATCTCTTAATTACATTTGCCTTGTTATTCTTAACAAAGGGAATTCTCTACATCACATTTGAACATTCAATCACATGGATATAATTCACTTCATGTTTTGTTCAGTTTGTTTAATTCTGATTCAGTTAGATGTCTTTAGCTCATTCTCACATGAACATTTATTGTAACATAAACCCTTCTTTTCAAGTACAGAGGAATACTTTTGTTTGTCACTATTCATTTATTTATTTTAGGCTTTAACTTCATTCATTAAATCATTTGTTAGTCAGACATTCTCTCTGCAGGTCTCACGAGAACCTGTAGATTTCTTCCAAAGTGTTCACCACATACATTAATGGAACCCAGTGTGTTTGTTTCTTGTCATGGTTTCGGCTGATTCGCAGGCAGCATGTGGATCAAAACACAGGACTCAAACTTAAAAAGTTAACTGAAGAGGCAGCTTCACTGCTGCAGCTTCACTGCTGCAGCTTCACTGCTGCAGCTTCACTGCTGCAGCTTCACTGCTGCAGCTTCACTGCTGCAGCTTCACTGCTGCAGCTTCACTGCTGCAGCACAAACGATCCAAACACAAGAGTGTGAACTGAAAATCTGGAAACTGTGGACATGGAACTAAAATGGGAGAAACTAGAACTAGGACTCCTCAAGGACCACAGAGGAAACACACAGTTCAATTCAACTTTATTTACACAGCGCTAAATCACAACCACAGTCGCCTCATGGCGCTTTATGTTGTAAGGTCGACCCTACAATAATACATACAGAGAAAAACCCAACAATCATATGACCCCCTATGAGCAGCACTTTGGTGACAGTGGGAAGGAAAAACTCCCTTTTAACAGGAAGAAACCTCCAGCAGAACCAGGCTCAGGGAGGGGCGGGGCCATCTGCTGTGATTGGTTGGGGTGAGAGAAGGAAGACAGGATAAAGACATGCTGTGGAAGAGAGACAGAGGTTAATAACAGATATGATTCAATACAGAGAGGTCTGTTAACACATAGTGAGTGAGAAAGGTGACTGGAAAGGAAAAACTCAATGCATCATGGGAATCCCCGGCAGCCTACATCTATTGCAGCATAACTAAGGGAGGATTCAGGGTCACCTGGTCCAGCCCTAACTATATGCTTTAGCAAAAAGGAAAGTTTGAAGCCTAATCTTAAAAGTAGAGATAGTGTCTGTCTCCCGAATCCAAACTGGAAGCTGGTTCCACAGAAGAGGGGCCTGAAAACTGAAGGCTCTGCCTCCCATTCTACTTTTAAATACTCTAGGAACAACAAGTAGGCCTGCAGAGCGAGAGCGAAGTGCTCTAATAGGGTGATATGGTACTACAAGGTCATTAAGATAAGATGGGGCCTGATTATTTAAGACCTTGTATGTGAGGAGCAGGATTTTGAATTCAATTCTGGATTTAACAGGAAGCCAAAACAGGAGAAATATGCTCTCTCTTTCTAGTCCCTGTCAGGACTCTTGCTGCAGCATTTTGGATTAACTGAAGGCTTTTCAGTGTGTAGCTTTAATACACTTTTCCATTGTGAGTTATTCTATTTTCTTTTTCTATTGACAATTATCTGTGTGATAAGCAGTGTTGGTCAAGTTACTTGAAAAAAGTAATCAGTAACTAATTACTGATTACTTCCCCAAAAAAGTAATCCCGTTATTTTACTGATTACATATTTTCAAAAGACCTTGTATGTGAGGAGCAGGATTTTGAATTCTGGATTTAACAGGAAGCCAAAACAGGAGAAATCTGCTCTCTCTTTCTAGTCCCTGTCAGGACTCTTGCTGCAGCATTTTGGATTAACTGAAGGCTTTTCAGTGAGTTTTTAGGACTTCCTGATAATAATGAATTGACTCAAACTAGAAGCAAGAACAACAAAATTAAACACAAAGCACTGGGTCAGACCCAGGAACATGGCAGGTTTGATTTGGGTTTTTTGTGTTTTGTGTTAGTTAGACACGTTTATATACAAACACATTGTAATATAATATAATAATATAATATTTTTAAATAGTGAATTAAAGCAGTACACATGCTTCACACCCAGAAAAAGACCACTGGATTCAAACACAATTTAATACACAGTGTGAACGGGTGTGGTTCATGGCTCCGCTGCAGGGAAGGGGTGGAGCAGTGGGTTGAGGAACAGGAGAGGATATGGAGGGGAAGGGGAAGGGGGGGGGGGGGGGGGGGTCATGGATGAGTTGTAGCTGGAAAGCAACACCAGCAACACTCTGTACAGAAGTCACACTCTCCCACAGCGCTGTGTGGCTCCTAACATCACACACAGCTTTGCAATACAGTGATGCATCAATGATATTTATATCAACGTTTTAATAACTGTAGCGTGTTCGTTATTACCTGTGAGATATTAATCAGCATGATGTCTGCTGCTTGTGGATAACTCCAACAGTCAGGACATAAAAACTGTTTAAAGCTAAATGAATTGCCCACAAACCCTATCGTTGCTTTGTTTTTATTGTAATAACGGGCGTCTTTGCTGTTGCTGAATTCTCCCACAGATTTTAATCCATGACCTGCTTATTGCCGTCTTTCTTTTTCCACGTCCCTGCCATTGCTACCAGATAGAGCCAGTGGGTAAAGCCCATCACTGTTCAATGGACGCACTCAAACTAAAGTTCCATCCTTTTACCACTGGTTTTCTAGCAGAACCCTTTTGTGAATTTGTTGGCCATGGCATCAATTCAGCTTAACCCAGAACAGGTTAGCACGAATCCACATGATGCACTGAGCATCTATGCCTTCATGAGAAAGAGTGGGTGAGTGACCAAAAGACTGAACAACTAATCGGTGTCTGTCCCAACCAAATGTCAGTCATGGTCTCAGTCTGGTCACCCTCACAAAAATCTTCTGGTTCCACTACTGTTACAGTGACAGCAACAGTATGACCTACAAACATATCATATTGCTTGTGATACAGAAACTGTGGAGGTATAAAGCTTTAAATGCCCTATGCCTGCATACCTGTCACTGATCCAGCAGTATTTGATGCCATCTGGTACAGAGCCATTCTCAGGTCTGTTCCTCTTATCTAATTACTGCTTACACTTAAAACTGCTGGCCGAGGGTAAAAGTAATTCAGTAAAATCATAATTCACGTCGGCAGTAATGACACCCGGTTACGCCAATCGGAGGTCACTAAAATCAATATTGAATCGGTGTGCAACTTTGCCAAAACAATGTGGGACTCTGTAGTTTTCTCTGGTCCCCTCCCCAATCAGACCAGGAGTGACATGTTTAGCCGCATGTTCTCCTTAAATTGCTGGCTGTCTGAGTGGTGTCCCAGAAATGATGTGGGCTTCATAGATAATTGGCAAACCTTCTGGAGGAAACCTGGTCTTGTTAGGAGAGATGGCATCCATCCCACTTTGGATGGAGCAGCTCTCATTTCTAGAAATATGGACAAATTTATTAAACCCCCCAAAACATGACTATCCAGAGTTGGGACCAGGAAGCAGAGTTGCAGTCTTACACGCCTCTCTGCAGCTTCTCTCCTCCTGCTACCCCCCCAAAAACCCATCTCCATAGAGACTGTGTCTGCTCCCAAAAAGACAAAAAACAAACTAAAAACCAGCAACAAACAACTTAAACATTTACAAAGAAAGAACAATACAGTATCCACATCTGAACCAAAGAGTAAAACAGTGAAATGTGGATTATTAAATATTAGGTCTCTCTCCTCCAAGTCTCTGTTAGTACATGACTTAATAATTGATCAACAAATTGATTTACTCTGCCTTACAGAAACCTGGTTGCAGCAGGATGATTATGTTAGTTTAAATGAATCAACACCCCCGAGTCATTCTAACTACCAGAAATCTCGAAGCACAGGTCGAGGGGGCGGTTTGGCAGCAATTTTTCACACCAGTCTATTAATTAATGAAAGACCAAGACAGACTTTTAATTCATTTGAAAGCCTGATGCTTAGCCTCGTCCACCCCAGCTGTGAAACTCAGAAACCAGTCTTACTTGTTATCATCTATCGTCCACCTGGGCCTTACACAGAGTTTCTGTCTGATTTCTCAGACTTTATATCTAATTTAGTTCTGAGCTCAGATAAAATAATTATTGTGGGTGATTTTAACATCCATGTAGATGCTAAAAATGACAGCCTCAACATGGCATTTAATCTGTTGTTAGACTCAATTGGTTTCTCTCAAAATGTAAAAGAACCCACCCACCACTTTAATCACACTCTAGATCTTGTTTTAACATATGGCATAGAAACTGAACATTTAACAGTGTTTCCTGAAAACCCTCTCCTGTCTGATCATTTCTTGATAACATTTACATTTACAATAATTGATTACGCAGCAGTGGAGAGTGGACTTTATCAAAGTAGATGTCTTTCTGAAAGCGCTGTAACTAAGTTTAAGAATATAATCCAGCCACTGTTATCATCGTCAATGCCCTGTACCAACACAGAGCAGAGCAGCTATCTGAACGCTACCCCAACAGAGGTCGATTATCTTGTTAATAATTTCACCTCCTCACTACGTACGACTCTGGATACTGTAGCTCCAGTGAAAACTGAGGTCTCTAATCAGAAGTACCTGACCCCGTGGTATAATTCTCAAACACGTACCCTAAAGCAGATGACTCGTAATCTGGAGAGGAAATGGCGTGTCACAAATTTAGAGGATCTTCATTTAGCCTGGAGAAATAGTTTGTTGCTTTATAAGAAAGCCCTCCGCAAAGCCAGAACAGCTTACTACTCATCACTGATTGAAGAAAATAAGAACAACCCCAGGTTTCTCTTCAGCACTGTAGCCAGGCTGACAAAAAGCCAGAGCTCTTTTGAGCCAACCATCCCAAATTACCAATAATCATCCAGGATCATCATCATAAAATTGTTGTGTTGTGTTGTTGTGATTGGGCAGTCTATATAAATAAACCTGAATTGCATTCAATAGAAAGTCATCAGTATGTCTATTATGTGCAATTCCAACAAGACTGTTCATAGAAGTCTCACCATTAATTAATATTACAATTTTAAATTGAATCATTTTGTGTCTGTTCACAGGATATGGATACCAGGCTGTATTTAAACCACTACTTAAAAAGCCTTTACTTGATCCAGCTGTCTTAGCTAAATATAGGCCGAATATCAAACTTCCTGTTTATTTAAGAAATTATTGAAAGAATAGATAGAAAACAGCTGACTGATCAATAATTCAGTTCAGAGGCTACACTGTTGGTGTTAAAGGACATGCACTGCAATGGTTTGAATATGTCTGTCTGACAGATTCTGTATTGTGCATGTAAATGTGGAGTCTTGTTCACTCCACAGGGTTTTGTGCTGGGACCAATACTATTCACATTATACGTGCTTCTCTTTGGCATGTTGTTAGAAAAACATACTTTTACATACATACCTTCATAATTTTCTACACTAACTGGATGTTTTTCCATGAATACATTTTTAATGCTTAAAGTCTTTCAAATAAATCCTCCCTATTACTCATATGAAAATCCTGCTAAATAGGTCCCCTTATTGGTCCTCTAATCATGGGACTTACAGTTGTATATTTTTGGAGAGAAATCATCCACAAAAACATCTTTCATCAGCCTTTTTTCTCTCCATCAGAACGGTTCACTGATGTGTTAAGATGTCGACCCTGTCACATGTATTTACAGTCAAAGTGTTTAAATTATAATGATAATAATGTTACAAAAATGGTTTCATTTTTCATTTTTAAAAATATAAAAACATCTTTTTATATAATACATAGTTATATATATTTAAAAAACAAACCATAATGCAGTTATAAAGCTTATGATAAAAGATTTATAGTATTATATCCTGAAATAACATTGAATAGTAGGAATGCTCCCGCTCAGCAAACACCTACCTGAAGCCAGATGACACATATCAGTTATTCATACTGCAGCCGTGACTTTGACTCCTTGTGCTGTATCCAAAAACAATGAGGTTATTTTCTGTGGCCTAAAGATCTTAGAACTAGACTCTGGATGACATTACCTTGATGTCCAGCAACACTGTGAGGAACTCTCAGATCAGGATATGTCCTTCGACGGGCCCTGAACAAATATGCAGGATTGCTATTATCTGTAAAAAGAGTGATGCTACAACACTAGTTCATGCATGCATTATTTCTAGGCGGGACTACTGTCAGTCATTAACATCAGGTTGTTCTGAAAGTTGCCTTCAGTTGGTTCAGGTGCTGCAGTGAGAGTACCGGGAATTTAAAAATCCTTCTTAAAATCCTGCAAAGCCTTGAATAATGAGGCCCTATCACATCCGAAAGTCCTATATTTTCATAGTGCCTTCAGACTGAGAGCTCCTCACTGGGGGGGCAGAGCTTTCCTCTCTCAGACGCCTTTCCTGCTGTGCTGTCCATAAGCTTCGGCCCGGTCTGCCTATGCTCTCGTTCTTCTTTTCTCTTTGCCCATCTGGTCACATCAGCCTTTCTTCCTGTTAAAAGGCTGTTTCCCTCATACCCTTCCTCCCCAAAGTGGGGTCGTTTGGGCTTTCTCCAGAACACTGTAGGGCATTGACCTTACAGTATAAAGAGTCTTAAGGTGACTGTCAGTGTGTTTTGAAGCTATATAAATAAACCTGAACAGAAGGGAAGCATCACAATTGCTTCATTCCTGTTAGTCCCAGTAAATCCAGACAACCTCTCCATTCAAGCACCACACTTAGCCGGTCTTACAAATGGCAGTAGACTGCAGTTTAATATCAGTTACAGCCTGAAGTTACAGGAACCTTCAGGGTACAGTGATTAAGATGCAGCATGTTCACACATTATGAAAAAACAAAATCCTCAGACTATACCCCATCAAAGCCATTATCCTTGCTTTGGTACACGCTGCTTAACTCCAGCCTTATAAGTTAAGTTATGCTTTGTGATCACGTCCACACCGTACGGGAAATAGTGGTAAAAAAAAGAAATCGTGCTATTCTACAGTCAGACTGGACCTTTGGCAGAATGAGGCCACCGACAGGTTAAAGTGCCCCTGTGTACCCCCTGTCTGGCTTTTCTGTTCACGTGGTTTTCAAAATGAACCTCATCACTCTTTTT
The DNA here is from genome assembly GCF_056152115.1 of Neolamprologus brichardi. NCBI lineage: Eukaryota > Metazoa > Chordata > Actinopteri > Cichliformes > Cichlidae > Neolamprologus > Neolamprologus brichardi. The sequence goes on from NC_142104.1 coordinate 34,357,120, forward strand.
TCTGTGGCTCATCGATGTGACACTTGGAGTTCAAATGAGAAGCCTTGCATTCCCCTCAGCCACCTGTAGTGGCAGCAAAGTGTGCAGCTAATGTGGCTAAGCTTTGCTGTCTTACAGATAGATGTGTTAGCAGATATGAGGGTACAGTTGTATTTCTTGATGTATATACTGTCGGATATGCTCAGATGCTTGGAGTAATTAAGATTTACCACATTGTTCATCGAGCCGCTCCAGCAGTTTAGAGCATTTCAGCACTGTCTGACTTTCATCACACCCAGATGAAGGGTCAGCAGCTAACACAGCGTGTTTCCAACTGAGGGGGAATGAAGAGCTGAGCACAAAGTGCAAGGCTACAGTGAACAAGCACAACAGGGACACTTTAAAATTGGAATATTTTTAGCAAATTGACATTGAAATTTTCTTGGAAAAACCTCCCCAAGAATTTACAGCAGAGCGTTGAGTTCATCAGTGTCTGTAAAATCGTCTGAATCTTCTGAATTCAGTCAGTAGGCCCTCCGAATCTCATAGGGCGACCAGGCGCTCACCCCCTCTTCCTTAGCCCAGGAGGAATGAGCTTCGGCGCCGGGGGTTAGGCTGCCGTGGCCGTCGGCCGCCTCCTCCGTCACCATCTTGGTCACCAGATCTGTGACGGGGCTGCTCATGTAGGGGGGGCAGGGGAAGGAGGAGGAGGAGGGTGTGGTGGGGTAAGTGCTGGTGGAGGTTAAAGGGTGATAGTGGACATCCTCCAGAGAGTGCAGAGTGTAGGGCTGGCTGCTGGAGACGGGGCCCAGCGAGGAGCTTCGGCTCGGGGAGCGGTACTGGGAGGGGCTCCCTGGAGGTTCGGGGCTGGGCATGGAGGGTGGGACGCTGACGGAGGCCAGGTTGTCCTGACACAGAGCCTCCACCTGAGGCTCAGACTGCTCCCACGAGTCTCTCTGGAGCAGGAAGACAGCAGAGGAAAGGATGAGTCATTTATTTCCTCATCAGATAGAACAAAGTCCCCGACATCACAGCAGAGCTTTTGTAATGACAGCGTTTCCTGTAGTGTCGCATTATTTCCTTCACTACCTTTGTTTCACTTTCCTGCCCTGTGAGCACGTCTGAAAGCCTGCGGACAAACTCGATCACTCTACAACTCTTTAAATGGATCTCAGTAACTGTGATCTATCCATGAATACAGTTTTGGGTTTTCTAGAATCCTCTGTGCAGTCGAGGCAAACAGCCAATGGTGCACGAAAATGTAACATCAGAGCACAAACTGCAAATGTGGCTGAACGAGAAGCATGTCTGTTTGTCACTCTAAAAACTTCCACACACGCCATCAGAAGTGCAGTTAGGATGACGACCAGGCAGGCGTACTATCGGTGCCACGCCGCCTCTGTGACAGCTGCTAAAAGTTTGACTTTAGGGTCCAAATAGCTCCGCAAGATTATCAATAATTCCACTTATTAAATGTCCTTGTTAGTCTTGTTATATTTTCTTTAAACAGCAGTGCACAGCTAGCATAACTGTCCTGTGCTGGATGCTGTGCAGTCAGTGACCAGTCAAACAAAAACTTCACATAAAAAATGAACTTTTTTCATCTCGAACTGCGGTGGAAAGATTGCTCATTTAAAAATGCTCCACTCCGAGAAGAACGTCCTTCACTGTAATCGACAGTGTTGGGTAAGTTACTTTAAAATAGTAACTTAGTTACATTACTAGTTACTTCTATCAAAAGTAACTCAGTTACTTCAAGTTACTCGTTACTTTCAAAGTAACTAGTTACTAGGGAAAGTAACTTTGGTTTTACTCAGAATTCTCTTGTTAATGTGTTGCTTCCATAACTTTGCCAGTCTTCTAGCTTGCTTACTTGCCACAAGTCCACTGTGCCACCTCCAATAGAAAGGAAAAGATAATGTGCATATTTCCACGAGAGAAATCCCACGCCTGGACCGTCATTCACTGCTGCCATGATTCTAGCCTACGTCACAGCGTCATGTGCGCCTTTTACATCCAACACAAAAACTGCAGTCGTGGTGCTTTTGATTGTACTCAGAACTCTGAAATTCTGCCTTCTGAATAGGAAGATGTAGGTAACAGCAGACTGCAGATGAGCTGCATACAGGGCTGGACGGGGACAAAAAATCGGCCCGGGCATTTTGACTAGAGACCGGCCATTATAGGAAAAATCATAAAGCCTTTGAATGAAAACAAACGCTGTTGTGACAGTGATGTTCACTGTTCTGATGGTATATTTGCATCAATCTATCAATCGTTTGTTCGCAAGATTCAGATAATTATTTTTTAAAAGCTAAACATTTTAAATGAGAATAAGAAAGAAAAGTACTTCTTTGTGCCCACCTCTCCCTGTTAATGTCCTACCTGGCCCCCCTGGCAAAACTTTGCTAGATCCGCACCTGCACAGTTACCAGCTGTCAGCTACTTAGAAAAGGATCCTGGTGTTATCTGTCTCTCAGAAACAGTTCATAACTTCAACTCATTCATGTCACCTAAAAGGTAAACCTGTTTCTCCATCAGCTGTTCAGCTCTGATGATTCAGTAAGGACATCTCCTGGTTTCATCTTCATGTTTCCCTCTCACCAGATAACCAAACCGACATCATGACCAGCAGCTTTTTTGCAGCTGTGGCTCCAGCAAACAACAGCTGATACTAGAAATTAATATTAAATAAATTCTAACAACAGCTGATCAAGCTTAAACGTGCTGCTGTTGTTTAACTTCCTTTCCTTCTCTCACCCCAACCAATCACAGCAGATGGCCCCGCCCCTCCCTGAGCCTGGTTCTGCCGGAGGTTTCTTCCTGTTAAAAGGGAGTTTTTCCTTCCCACTGTCGCCAAAGTGCTGCTCATAGGGGGTCATATGATTGTTGGGTTTTTCTCTGTATCTATGAAGCGCCTTGAGGCGACATTTGTTGTGATTTGGCGCTATATAAATAAAATTGAATTGAATTGAATTGAATTGAACGCGACATCCGCTGGTTTCCTCTTTCTGGCGCAAAGTGGGCGATAAACAAACAAGAGAGAAAAGCCGATCAGCTGATCATTGATCAGTTTTCATGATTGAAGTAGAAACGGGAGAGGGAGGGGGGAGAATGAAAGAAGAAGAGGCAGCTGTGCAGCAAACACAGAATAACTCCAGCTTTGTGTCTTTTTCATTGTAGCTGAATTACCGGACAAACTGTTCCTTTTCGCCTCAATAAGAAACGCGTAATATTTTCTCTGAATACCAGACGGGACGGTTGGCAACTCTAATAACTTATGAACAAAATAAAGTTCAACATCATTAACTTCATAGCACCCACCCAGCTGTATAGAAACTCCGTCATGCTAGCTAGTACACAGTACGGAAAAAGTCAGCACAACGAAAATAAACTCCACCTAAACTTGGTTTATATCTGACCCAGACAGACTGCAGGTCATAACTTCTTACCTGAAGTTCAGTTCACACTTGGACCGGCGGCCGCCTCGGGTCTCTTTTCCTTCTACGTCCCCTTTCCCTCCTCCACCTGCTGCCTCCACCACTTGCTAATGTTACAGAATCTGTGGAAGCTCCGCGATAGCCACCACACGAAGTAACGAGTAACGACCCTATCTAAATCCCAGTAACGACTAACGCGTTCCTGGTTTTGGCATAATAACTAGTTACCGTGCTCGTTACCACAATAGTAACGTAGTTACTGTAACGCGTTACTTAATAACGCGTTAGTCCCAACACTGGTAATCGAGTACTCTCAGCTGAAGTGTCAAAGCCCTGTAGAGCAGCAGTTCCTGACCCTCGACCCCCGGTGGACACGTAAATCTCAGGGGGTCGACACAAACAAAATTAGGCAGTGTTACGTCGGCCAACAGTTATTTAAAGTGAAAGTATGAAGTGACTCACAGCTCAGACACTAACAGAGCCTAATGTTATTGATCACAATTAGGGCTGCCACGATTAGTCGACTAGTCACGATTACGTCGACTATCAAAATCGTCGACGACTGATTTAATAGTCGACGCGTCGTTTGAAGCTTTGTAAGATCACAAAAGACGCAGGAATAAGTAGTAGGATTTAAGAGTGTAATAACGGACTGAAACAGAAGATGGCAGCACTGCATGTACAAGGATGCCAGCTGCCGTTAAACCCCGAAGAAGAAGAAGCTCTGTCCCAGAATTCATAGCGCAGCCAAGCTCAGTTTCCAACAATGGCGGCAGCTAGTTAGTTTAATATTACTCTTATTATTCTTTCTGGGTCACAAAATAAACGTTTAACATATTTTCAGGTGAGAATGTAGCTGTGTAAACCTCAAATATCTGCTCAGTTTATCAAGACACCACATATTTTCAAAAGCGCTCCGACGTTTTCGGAGACGTCTGTTAGCCACTAGCTCGATAGCTAGCCGGGGGCTAGGCTCACTAGAGCCGTGAGAACACCGGACTCCCGGCAAATCGTTTTCAAACCCACCGCTGTCTTTCGCTACTCAGGTTAAACATGATATATAAGTCACTTAGATAACTTACAAATGTTATTGTTTGGCTTTTTTTAGTATTTTATTTGTTCCTGAGTAAATCGGTTTGGCTGAGATTAAAGTTATAGTTTTTACACAGCTGAATAAACATCAAGCAGACAGCTGATTATCAGAAGTGTGAGATGCTCGAGAATTTACTCCGGTGTCCTGTTATATTTTAGATAGCAAGGAGTTTATTAAACTTCACCGAAACAATCTGCAAATGTCATTAAAATTTAATTAACTATCATCTTGTCTTTATTTTTAGTTAGCACAGACCTTAAACACTTAAAGCTGTAAGCTAATGATAGTTATATAAGAGCAGATGCTGCTGGTGCAATAAGCTGTAGTTTTACATCCAATGGATGATGATCTGATTAGTCGACTAATCGCAAAAATAATCGGTGACTAGTCGACTATCAAAATAATCGTTTGTGGCAGCCCTAATTACAAAGCATTAGTGTTCTCTTTAACAACATCGCACCTGCTGTGTAGACTGGATTTAAAAATGTAATCTCACTAGTGACTAATGTAACTAAATTAAATGTAGTCCAAATACAAATGCATGAAGTAACCAACAGAACTTGATTCTTTCGGTTCTCCTTGTGTCAGCGTGTTCCTGCTCTTCGCTGCAGCTTGGTATCGTTGAGTTTTCTTACACTCAGCAGCACCGTGTCCCTCGCCATGTTAACAGATTAGCCTGTCAGAACAAAGTTACTGATTTTTCTTCAAAGCAGAGAAACATTTTTCACACTGAACGTAAGTGGAGCTGATGGGAAATCAGTCTGACAACGTTGATCTGAAGCTAATATGAGACTACGCAGGTCTCAGTGTGGCAAATAAAGCAGACAGCTCCTCAACTTTCCTCTTTCAGCTGTGAAGGAAGAACAACAGGAACTGTATGAAAATACCAGGCATGCAGAGATTATGATCAGAGCTGCATGCACACAGAGCCCTGCAGGGATATTTGTAGCTGTCGCTCAGCTGGGTGACACTTGTGTGAACATCATGCAGAGTATATGTTGATGTTTTACAGTAAGTAAAAAGGTTCGCTGAACTTCTGCGTTGCCGTTTTAAATCCACGACGGTGATTCTGAACATTTGTTTTGTCAGCGTGATTCATACCAGAAACAGATGCGAGGACTCTCCTCCGAAGGGCGGCAGCAGGGAGGACAGCGCTGACGAGGGCAGGAAGGACCCGCCGGAGCTGGAGAAGGTGGCGGCGCTGCGGTAGTCACCAAAGGTTTCTGGGTAGTAGCTGTCTATGAGCGAGGAGTAGCTGCTCATGGTGGAGGGCTCACAGCCTAGAGGCTTACCCCCGAGGGTGGAGGAATAGACATCGGGGGAGAACTGCTTGGTGGATGGGCAGAAATCTGAGTCAGAGATGAAGGAACGTCCTCTTATGCCGTAGTAGCTGGGCAGCATGTGGGCACCTGAGGTGGAGAAGCAGAAATCATCATTATCATCAATGACTCTAACACCCCGCTCTGTCTCAGTGGGCAGACTCGGGCTCACCTGGCATCTGGACGAATGACGGTGGAGTGGTTGATCCTCCCTGTGGAAACAGAGACAGCACAGGTCTTACTCATATATGAATTATGGAGTTCCACCGATACTCGTCTCATTTGTTGAAAACGATCCCTGTGGTCTAACAGTAACACTGTTACAATAACACTTTGATCTCAGAAGCAAATGTTGTTGTTTATAAACAGATGTTTGTTGGCCCTAAAACATATCAGCTGACAACAAAACAAACCCAGACGTGTCACGGGACGATGAATGAACATCATCCTACAACACAAATGTGTATCTGGTCTTGGTTTTCTCTGGGCGATTGCTCAGATCAGCCTCGTGTGAATTTGCAGCTGCACCAAAACCACATAAATGCTTCTATTTATAACCGTCTCCACGTGATGTGTAAGATGCAGCAAGGAGCCTGAGAAAGACGCAGGACGTCATGTTTGCAGGGATCAGTCACTGGCTTAATGTCTGTCAGCCAGGGCAGCTGTGGCTACAGCTGTAGCTGCCTGCACCAGTGTGTGAATGTGAGAGTGAATGGGTGGATGACTGGGTGTGTAAAGCACTTTGGGGTCCTTAGGGGGGACTAGTAAAAGCGCTATACAAATACAGGCCATTTACCATTAATGTTTAAGCCCTCACTGTGAGCCTGAGTCAATAACTGCTCTTCAACAGGGAAACGGCCTCTTGAGTTCGTACAGATACAAATAACACAGAAAGTGTCAGCAGCACAGTGAGGCAGGAAGACACAGCAGCAAAGCTACAATAATGGACGGCAACTCATGAAAATAAGTCAAAGACACCAATGTCACAGAGCACCTTCCTCAAATTTAAACTCCAAACAAATCTCACTCTCATTATTCCGACAGACAGACCTTTACTTTTAGTTTGACCTAACTGTGGTGTTACCAGCACGAAACATGTTAATGTCTTTATCCTGTCTTCATTCTCTCACCCCAACCAATCACAGCAGATGGCCCCGCCCCTCCCTGAGCCTGGTTCTGCCGGAGGTTTCTTCCTGTTTAAAGGGAGTTTTTCCTTCCCACTGTCGCCAAAGTGCTGCTCATAGGGGGTCATATGATTGTTGGGTTTTTCTCTGTATCTATGAAGCGCCTTGAGGCGACTTTTGTTGTGATTTGGCGCTATATAAATAAAATTGAATTGAATTGAATTAACAGCCCCTTTCATCCATAACCCAGAGTGTAGTTTGTGTTCCCGCCTTTGTCCAAAACTCAGAGTTAGGCTCAGATCGGCCAAAAAGTCGTTTTTATTATAGACGAAACCTTTGAGGGAGCAAAATAAGAATCGTAAGAATCAGCAAAGCTGCAAACACAGTAAGATCTCTTACTCGCTGTGTAGCATTAGAGGACTCACATACTGCTGGTCATTGACCACAGTTAGAGCACTAATGTGAAATATTACACAAGTGTTTATCTGACGGGATTTTAGAGTCCCGCTGCTGATGGAACTGCATCACTGGTATCCAGTTTCACCACTATGACGCGGCCCTGTTTGCTGTGTCGTCTTTGGTACGCTCGTCACCGGAGGCTCAGAAGAACCCGGCTGCCTTTGGATGTTGTTGACCACACAGCACTGCCATTTGTCTCTGCTCTAAAAGCAGACGCAGATTCGTGTCAGAGAGCTGCAGGGACAGAGGACAAGGTTTGACGGGATCTCTGGTTTGCATATTGCTAACATGAAAGAGTTGATATTAAGCCCATGTCGGCTGGGACGCACGCAAATGTTGAGGGTTAAATTTGAATGTGATTTGCCAGTGCCAAGACTTCCTCATGTGGCCCAGGTATGGCTCAGTGCATCTCTGAAGGCTGCCTATGGAAATCAGCTCGCTCAAGCTCGCACAGTCAGCTCGTGTGCGTATGTGTGCCGTGGCGTGGACTAACGATAGATTTATTTAGCTTTGTTTCGCAGAAAAGCTCTTCCTTCCTATGCAAAATATGTTACACAATGATATTTTTAAAATAGCCCATTTCATATTTTTAAAATTGAACACGCACAACTGTTTTGTGTAAATTTTCCTACTTTGAACAGAAACTTGATCCATATTCCTTCCTGGCTCATTGTTTGCTCTTTATGTTGCTGTGTTGTAGGATCTCCTGCATGTTGTTCGTGCAAAACACACAAAGAGTTTGTGTTGTTTGTTAGCATCAGCGCTTTCGCCCCTGTACACATCGCGATGTCTCTTCAGCATCATGTCGCACTTTGATTTGTTCCCAGGCTCATTTATGTAACAGCAACGTGTCTGGACACGACAGAACATGTCAGAAACGAGAAGCTGCTGACGTGAAACGCTGTGAGAGCTTTATCGTTTCTGTCTGCCAACATGAGGAGACTGTGGTCAGAGTTTGCTCTCATCTTTCAATGGCCTTTTATTCCCAGGTAAAAGGCAGCGCAAGCCAACACAAGGACGGGAATGGCTTTAGTTACTGTGCCTCTGTGCGTTATTAGCTCTACAGCCATCATTTATAAACACACACTGAAAGCAGACCTGCAGACAATGGCCTGTCATGCTGCCTCCACGCTGTATTCTTTTGGCCCAATGACTGCATAATACCACATTTGACCATGAAAACAGACGCCGAGGTAGCAACTAAGATTCTTTTACACGCCTCGTTGTCTCCAAAGGAGACTATTGTTTGACAGGCTGCGGTATATTGTACATGCTAACATAACGTAACAATAAGCTAAAGAGTCCACAGTTAAATAAAGTTTGTGGGATTAAAGGCCAACTGCTCCCCAAACAACTGTTTCTCAGGGACTACACACTGACCACGTCCTGAGCCGGCAGCTAGCCAAAGGTAATGGAAGGACCAATACTTTAATAACCAAGTATTAAAATTCATAAATGAGTCAGGTTTGAGAAAAAAGCTTAAATCGAACATGGACAGGTGATTTGGAGCGCTAAGGCTAACAGATACATATTGTAACAAAAAGTAGCCAAACGTCAGTTTGAAGAGACGACATGCGTGTGGAGATGTGGTGGATTGTTGGTTATCTGAAGAACGGTTGCTCAGCTGTGTTAAACGAAACAAAGGTGTGTTGAACGTTTTCCCATCAGACAACTTATGTTTGAAATGATTTATTACCATCATCATCAGAGTCTGGGACTTTCAAGGAAGTCATAAAACTCTCCACAAGTTTGCTATTGTGCATATAAGTGATGAGTAAATGTGGGTAAGGGTGGATGCTGGAGTGGCTGTGAGAGTGGGGCAGCTTAAAGACGAGAACGAAGAGCGTGTGATAGACGTGAGCAGAGCGAGCCATGTTACACGTGTGTGACGTGCACGGCTCACGGCGCCTGCCGGCTTTGCTCGATTCAGTTTGTAATATCAAAAACGTGAAAATGCTGACGGACTGAAAAAACAACTGGAGTGATGCCACAAGTGTTAGCTTGTTATTCAAATTTAAGGGAAGTAATAAAAGCAAGAAGACAGCTTCTGGAGCTCCCGTCGACTCACCGAGCCCCGACAAAAGCAGACAGTCACATGTGCACCTGTGGCGTCACACAGCCTGGATGTGGAGCTCGTTAAATGAAGGTCGTCTGTTTCTGAGACGATCTCGCAGAGCTGCTCTTCACCACTTTTTAATCTTTGATTTGTTTTGATGACTTTGTTCGCATTTTCAGTTTTGATTGAAAATTAGTTGACGTTAAATAAAATCCAGACTATTCCTCGCCTGCTTCTGCTGTCACAGGACGTCTGCAACATGATCTAAACAGCATCTCGGCTGATTAAGACTCAATAGTTCTGTTGGTTTCTTGTTGTTGTTAAAGACCTGTCCTTTAGCATCAAATGAAGCTAAACTTTTAATCTTCTATGGCAGCTCTGCCTCCACACAAAGAGTTTAAGAACCAGCGACAGAGTGAATCTGTGATAATGTCAGCCTACGTGAGAGGAATTTACCCCCACACACAAAAGTACACCTGTGCCAAAAATGTCATAATGAGCACCGCACTGGAGGAGGAAACGTCTGCTGGCATCTTCTAATGTTGTCTGACATAATTCCTCCATTGCTCGAGCCATCAGTGAGTCCATGGCGTGGACGTGCCAGCACAGAAAACAAACAGTGTCCTGTAAAAGCCTTTTGACAGGCGGTTTGTGGAAAATAAAAAGGCAGTGTTGCGTGTGCGAGCAGGCGTCTAAAGCACAGCCTGATTTCTGTGTGTGTGAGAAAGTGTGTGTCTGACACAACAATAGGAGGTTTGTCTGTGGCCTGATCACGGCGCAGGACAATATCGGCTGGCAGGTGTGCACGGATCAAACTTTGCATAGGCAGTCTCCTGCACGGGCCCTTTCTTCTGTTTCTCTGCACTACCTGTCCACCTCAAATCCCCCCACCCCGCCTCCACCTCTTTGTGGACTTATTTGGGAGATCATGGCCTGCAGCGCTGCAGGCATTGTATTAGCGCTCCTTTGTGAGGTTAGGATGAGTTTTTGTGCTCCGTGTCTCTTTCTACACGCACAGTGCTCGGCTATTTACAGAATGGCTTTGCAAGCGAGGTACAGGTGGTCAAAGGATCCACCGTGGATCGTTAGCGCACAAAACGAGCCTCAATGTAAACAAGAGGAGGAGTTTTTTTGTTTTAGAAAACCTCCCGGTCGCTATGAGAACGTCAGCTGTGCCGTTTGGCGTGATAGAGGAAAATAAAGCAGGGAGAGACAGTGGTGCTCACGCTGTATCTGGGTCCGCTCGTCTGCCGCGACCTCTTCTCTGCCAGCAGGTCTTTGACCGTGTGCTTCACTCGGACGCCCTGGTACACTCTCTTAGAATATTCTGCAGACAGACACAGACATGAGTGATGCAGCTCAACTTGTAACACAACGTCACACAAATTTTCATCCATCGCCACAAATGTGTGGTCATTTGAATGCTTCACAGTTTTATGCATATAGGCGAATGACTCTTTGGGATTGGTGTGTAAATGTCATGGAAATCGCCTTTGGTGTGGTCAATGCAAATGGACTTCTAAAAAAGGCAATTAACTACAAACTCTTGCCAAAACCTCACCATAAGCAAACACTCCAGAGGGCTGAGGTGGTGCTGAGGAACGACTACGCTGCAAAGAAACGCCACGACTGAATAGGCCGGCGATGCCAGCGAGCATCATGGCGGCACATCGTGTCATATATTAAATAGTCCTCTACAAATCTCACGTGTGTGTTGGTGTGATTTGGTCACATTCCTGGGAAGCAGAGGTAGAAACTCAATGAAAATGCAAACTTTACTATGCAAACGGAAATTGCATGCAAAAATCTTTATGTAAAGGACCCCAGCTTTTTGAATGGATCCTTTAGATAAGGCCCAACTGTGCACAAACGTGAGATTCTTGAAAATATCAACTCTTCTCTGGAGGACGTTGTTTTTTCCTTTTAGAAACGACCTTAAACGTTCAGAAATGACCTCCTCGTGTCAACATCTGTGAGTTTTCTTAAAACTAGACGTTTAGTCCTCACTGATACGTGTCACACACGAGCAGCTTCATCAATATCAGCACAGGAAACTTTTTGGAGAAACTTTCCCACTACACTCAAATAAAAGCCTCCCTCACGATCTCACACAAAACCAGACAAACCCTTAAAAATCCCGACACTGTAAAAGTAAAACCAAACATTTTTCAATATTTCCATTATGTATAAAACAGCATAATAAGAGCACACTTACCTGTGTCCATGATGCTGTTGATGCACACACACAGAGGCCTTTCTTTCTCCCCCTGCTGTATTTGCCTGTAGTAGCTAGATCCAGGAGTGCAGCACCATACTGAGTGGCGTGCTGCAATAGGAGCTTTAATCAGGCTGTGAGGAGGGCAGGGACACAGGGAACATGCCACCTCACACTGCAACCATGAGGAGGCAGCTTTTCAAAATGACCTTTATCTATTTGTTTAAATGCAAATGTTTGGTGGGGACGTTTTTTAGACTATTTGCATCTGCAGTCAAGATTAGGGGCAGGAAGCATCAGGAGCATGGGAGTGAGAGAGGCTGCAGCTCCGTCGCTCCTCCCCTCAGCCATTTGTCATCAGGTCCAGAGGATACGTTGTTTCCATGTTTTCTTTTTGCTGCTCTTCATTTCTAGCTGCAGGTGTTTGATGCAATCCTGCGATTGGAAGATTAACATGTCCACCTGCTGATAAATGGTTGGAGACAAATAACTGAAAAATAATGACACCTTTGTGTGAAGCCTTCACTGTGTTTGTATGAAACCCTGAGTGGTCTAGACCTGGAGTTTAAAAAGAGGAGGACACCTTCTCTGCTCTGCTAAACGTTTCGTGTCTGCCGTATGATTGGGACGCTGACACTTCATTACTTTTGCCCATACTGTGTGATGTTTACAGGATAAACCTGGTTACATTTGATGTGCATGACTTCATAATCACACAGACACCAGTCAGATAAACTAGCTAAACATTAAAGTGGCTCAACTTCTGCCAGCTTGGATTTGCATGCAGTCCTCAGGTGGACACTCAGAGACACCAGCGCTGCGTCTGAGTGTTCACTGTTTGATACCTGACACAGTAAAGGTTTCTGGATGCACAGGTCTCACACACAGTGTGGTGACAGCAGCTGTACTTGGTGCCCTTAAAGCTCCAGTATTATCCAACAAAGGCTATGATGCTGCTTTAGCCTGTTCTGTGGTGGAGCCGGTCTCTGTTCACAGGTAAAGAACACCTGACCACAACGTTATAATAAAGCTTATACAAGTCCAAGAGGAGCAGCTTCGAAAAGGTCTTTGTTGGTCTAACAAAAGACTCTGCTAAACGTTGTACAGATCCATTTAAATGCTTACATCACTTTCTAATCATTGCAGCCCCCCCCCCCCCACCCCACCCCCCACCCCGGGTGTAAGAAAGAAAAATGTCAAGTAAGACTTGTAGACTTGTGAAAGACCTGCAGTACTTCAGCTGAGTGTTCTGGTAAATATAACATGACTGGAGCCACATTCTGCACACAATAATACCAACGTTAGCCACACTAAGCAAACGCACACTGTCCACTGTTCTGCACAGCACAAAGTGCCCGACATTAACCTCCTAGGACCTGCGTCCACATCACATTTTGGGTTATTTAGACCAAAATACTAAATTTTGCTCTACATGGGCCTGATGTCCACTTACGAGGACATTATCCTGCTACTGTTCTATCAAAGTTTAAACGAATATCCTCATATGTGGCTCTGATTTTTCTTAAAAACAAAAATAAGGAAAAAAAACTGGTAATTCTTTGTTTTTACATTCATCGGGCCCCAATGTGACCAAATACCAAAGAGATATTAAAAATGCTGCTGTGGAAGAGTTCGGGTCTTAGGAGGTTAAAGCAACATTTCAAACATGTAAAGCTTCTCTCATTGCCTGAGGATTTCAAATTTGCATTTGTACTGACAGTGGTTTAGTTTTCCATTAGATTCAGCTCAGTTTTGACTGAAACTTGTTACTTTTACAACTTTTCCACCTGTTTCATTAAAAGACAGCTGGAGTTGCCTCGCTCTCGCTCTGCAGGCCTACTTGTTGTTCCTAGAGTATTTAAAAGTAGAATGGGAGGCAGAGCCTTCAGTTTTCAGGCCCCTCTTCTGTGGAACCAGCTTCCAGTTTGGATTCAGGAGACAGACACTATCTCTACTTTCAAGATTAGGCTTCAAACTTTCCTTTTTGCTAAAGCATATAGTTAGGGCTGGACCAGGTGACCCTGAATCCTCCCTTAGTTATGCTGCAATTGAAAGACAACTACTCTTTCAAGGATTTTTGATATGAAAGGAAGGTCACTTCTTTAGTTATTAGCTGATCTGTGTCCTGTTGAAAAGTATGTATGGTTACAACAGTCTATTAGTAAAAACAGTCGGAGGATTTAAATTGTTTTTGTAGGACTGTCAATGCTTAAAGGAGTAAACACTGCTCACCAGTGCTAAAAGGTAAATTATAGTTTGAATAGCAGATGGGTGGGGCTTTCACAGCAACCATTGTACAGGACATAATGACACAACAAGAACAACAGTAATTCCCTTTAAAGCCGAAACCCCCCCACAATTTAAAAAGTTTGGTTTCGTCTCATCATAGTGAGACATAAATAATTCACTCAAGTTCATGTCTTTCTTCTTTTCTACATTTTATATATCAAACCTGTGGTGTTCTGTCAGGGCAAGCAAGGAAAGCAGTGCTTGCTTAGCGAAATCTTAAAAAACTCCCTTGCTATCTCATTCTGTGGTTTCTCTCATTAGCTGCTTGCAAACAACCTTTAAATTACTGCATCGTGTCACTGCAGCTGATCAGCGTCTGTGGAAGCAGGCTCTGCACTGAAAGCTGTACCGGGCTAGCATCCCAACGGTGCCGTCGGCAATTACTTGATGTTCTCAAGCTGAGAGGTTAGCATCTTTTTGCATTGTGGGCACACGTCTGGTGTTTGATAGGAACAGACTAGCATGCTATATAAACGGCCACTGGCTCTGCTTTCACTGCTCTGACATCGCTGCACATCTGTGGAAACAGAGATAGCATTAGCAAGTAAATGTGATCGATCACCCTAACAGGTACATTTTGTTTTACTTACCATCTTGACCAATATGTGTGATGTAGTATGAAGACACATGTAAGAACTCCTTTAAGACAAGAAAAGAAAGCCAGGTCTGGTTTCATAAAACATCCCAGTGCGGTGCAGGTGCAGGTCCATACATGATGTATGAAGCACAACCATTTAAAAAATAAAAACTCAAGATCGAGGTCTGTGCCCATCTCTGAAACACTGAAGCGATGTTTCAGAGATGTTTTCAGTCTCTAAACTCTTACTTTTAATTACAAAATGATACATTTTAGTCCCAGATATAAATATCTGTAAAGTAACAAATAACAACTTATTAATAATTAGCTGCAGCAGTAAAAATGTGGAAGCACACGTGAGCAGCCACACGGCCCCAGACGCATGAAGGGCGTCTCTGACATGTTGCAGGATCATTTTGCAGCAGCTTGCAGGTTTGCTGTAACTGCTGTTGACTGAAAACTGCACCTATTATTTTGCCTCCACGAGAGACAGCCTACTATTGATATACAGGAAGACTAGCCTGAACTACACGTACTTGTTTCTGTAAAAAGTAGAATTGTTTTACCAATGACTCACTCTGCACAGGTACAGGTGTGTGATGTAAGCATTACCACAGAACTTAAACCATTTAGATGATAAATTTAAATTTCAAAGTGGATCAGGCTCACTGCAAACGACATTTAAGCACGACATCCAATATACTGTACATATTGTATATCATGGGAAATGGTTTTCACTGGAACAGGCGAGAGGAGAGGAGAGTCAACACTTTCCATATTAACACAGTGGCTTTGAATCGAGCCCAGCACCTACAGAGAATTTTGAGAGCAGACTTCCTCGTCAATAGGAGCATTGTAGTTGCCTGTGTTTTTGTGGCACAGCAATGCTATGTGCACTCACTGCTACATGGAGTTTTTATCAGTTAATGACTCAGAGATAAGAGCGATGTAAAGCTCTCCTCTGCAACGGACATCTGGGGCTGAAGAGGAAGGAAAACATCCAACTGCACTGCGCCTGCAGCTTCAGTCTTCCTGTTCAAATGTGTCTTTATTTCGAAATATTCTCTTTGTGCAGTCAATCAAACACAGCAATCCGACTAATCTGGCTTTTGCATTTGATATTATAAACAAGTTTCTCTGTGAGCTCTTTTCCTAGGAAATTCCTCTGATGAACACTAATCGATATATCTCCAGTAAACTATCTGCACACAGACACAATAACTGACAACTACATAGGAAATATGGTTGAAACTCTAAGAAGGGAAACAAACGCAACAGCGTACCTTGTAACAGCTCCGAGGCAGTCTGGGTATGTGGGGAAGTTTGCAGCAATAGCAAATGTTTTAGAGCTAACCCAAACTGCAGAGTGGAGCGAGCTGCAAAGGTACCTAAGGCAGCGGACGCACAAAAAACACAACATTTATCAAAACAGGGTTTAAAAGACTTATCACCACCACATTTGTATGTCTACATCAGGGTATACAATCAACACCACGACAAAAAGTCGTCACTTCCATGACCTGCAGAAGCCAACACAGCCACCATCTGCCACTAACACAGAAGAGAAGTGTTTTCATCATCTCTGCAGACACCTGTGCACCAGCTTTGGAAGCACAACTGCAAGACAACTGATGATGCAGCCAGTCTGAGAGGATGGAGGCACCCAGATCCAGACTATAAGACATTTATCGTCCTGACAACGATATAAATCACAAAAATGTAACATTTTCTGTAGATTCTGTGAATCTCGGGCAGCTCGACTTGCGTGAAGTGTTTCCAGCTGAGCGTCCTTTACCTGGTGTCCAGTGTTTTAACCAATGCATGAAACGATACATTTTTAGACATAAGTTGTAACGGCCGCCGTTTTCTTTCAAAGTTTGAGTCTATGGTTTATCTTTAAGCACCTGACGGCTCTTTTTTGCTTCTCATCTGTGAACTCTCTGCATACTCTTTCACGTGATTCTTTATTTTGAAAAGTCTCAACAGGATCTTGAGCTTTATTGTGAAAGGTTTACATGGGAAACCAAACAAGCGGACAGCGATGGTGTTACCGTCATTGTTGCAAACGACAACACATAAAAACAGGCGCTTGTCCGTCCGTAGTGTGGTTATATTAAATACAAGAGAAAGAAAGAACTTTAAGAAATTAATATAACCCCCCCCCCCAACCGGTCGCAGCAGATGGCCGCCCCTCCCTGAGCCTGGTTCTGCTGGAGGTTTCTTCCTGTTTAAAGGGAGTTTTTCCTTCCCACTGTCGCCAAAGTGCTTGCTCATAGGGGGTCATATGATTGTTGGGTTTTTCTCTGTATCTATGAAGCGCCTTGAGGCGACTTTTGTTGTGATTTGGCGCTATATAAATAAAATTGAATTGAATTGAATTGAATTGAATTGAATTGAATATAACCACTACAGTGACCATCAGAACGGTGAAAACATATTGCTGTAAACAGTTTATTTTACTATTTAGTGTGTGAATGGGTGGATGAGTGAATATGTAAAGCGCTTTGGGGTCATTAGGGACTAGTAATATAACAACAACACCCAGCACGCCCCTGCGGGCGGTTTATCCTTCAAGCTCGGGTCCTCTACCAGATGCCTGGGAGCTTGAGGGTCCTGCAGTATCTCAGCTGTTCCCAGGACTGCGCTCTTCTGGACAGAGATCTCCGATGTTATTCCCGGGATCTGCTGGAGCCACTCGCCTAGCTTGGGAGTCACTGCACCGAGTGCTCCGATTACCACGGGGACCACCGTTACCCTCCACATCCTCTCCAGCTCTTCTCTGAGCCCTTGGTATTTCTCCAGCTTCTCGTGTTCCTTCTTCCTGATGTTGCTGTCATTCGGAACCGCTACATCGATCACTACGGCCGTCTTCTTCTGTTTGTCTACCACCACTATGTCCGGTTGGTTAGCCACCACCATTTTGTCCGTCTGTATCTGGAAGTCCCACAGGATCTTAGCTCGGTCATTCTCCACCACCCTTGGGGGCGTTTCCCATTTTGACCTCGGGACTTCCAGGTTATACTCAGCACAGATGTTCCTGTACACTATGCCGGCCACTTGGTTATGGCGTTCCATGTATGCCTTGCCTGCTAGCATCTTGCACCCTGCTGTTATGTGCTGGATTGTCTCTGGGGCATCTTTACACAGCCTGCACCTGGGGTCTTGCCTGGTGTGATAGACCCCAGCCTCTATGGATCTTGTACTCAGAGCTTGTTCTTGTGCTGCCATGATTAGTGCCTCTGTGCTATCTTTCAGTCCAGCTTTGTCCAGCCACTGGTAGGATTTCTGGATATCAGCCACCTCCTCTATCTGCCGGTGGTACATACCGTGCAGGGGCCTGTCCTTCCATGATGGTTCCTCGTCTCCCTCCTCTTTCTTGGGTTTCTGCTGCCTGAGGTATTCACTGAGCACGCTCTCAGTTGGGGCCATCTTCGTGATGTATTCTTGGATGTTCGTTGTCTCATCCTGGACTGTGGTGCTGACACTCACCAGTCCCCGGCCCCCTTCCTTCCGCTTAGCGTACAGCCTCAGGGTGCTGGACTTGGGGTGAAACCCTCCATGCATGGTAAGGAGCTTTCTTGTCTTTATGTCAGTGGCTTCTATCTCCTCCTTTGGCCAACTTATTACCCCAGCAGGGTACCTGATCACGGGCAGGGCGTACGTGTTGATGGCCCGGATCTTGTTCTTACCGTTCAACTGACTCCTCAGGACTTGCCTGACCCTCTGCAGGTACTTGGTGGTTGCAGCTTTCCTAGCGGCCTCTTCATGGTTCCCATTCACCTGCGATCCCCAGGTACTTGTAACTGTCCTCTATGTCTGCAATGTTGCCTTCTGGTAGTTCAATCCCCTCAGTTCTGGCTACCTTCCCTCTCTTTGTTACCATCCGACTACACTTCTCCAGCCCGAACGACATCCTGATGTCATTGCTGTATAGCCTGGTGGTGTGGATCAGTGAATCGATGTCTCGTTCACTCTTGGCATACAGCTTGATGTCATCCATGTACAGGAGGTGGCTGACAACTGCTCCGTTCCGTAGTCGGTATCTGTAGCCAGTCTTGTTAATGATCTCACTGAGGGGGTTCAGGCCTATGCAGAACAGCAGTGGGGACAGAGCATCTCCTTGGTAGATCCCGCACTTGATGGTGACTTGTGCTATGGGCTTGGAGTTGGCCTCTAGTGTTGTACGCCACATCCCCATTGAGTTCCTGATGAAGGCTCTTAGGGTCCCATTGATCTTGTACAATTCTAGGCATTCCAGTATCCAGCTGTGGGGCATTGAGTCATAGGCCTTCTTGTAATCAATCCAGGCAGTGCACAGGTTGGTCAGTCTGGTCGGGCAGTGTAAAGTATTACTTTACTGTCACAACAAGTGGATTAGGTGTTGTGCCCAGTGCTGCTTGGATCAGTGGATTGTGTTCCAAACACGTATGTTAACAATAGGGAACTTGGTTTTTAGAACTTAGGTTTTTACATGTTTACTGAAACATATTCCAGCAATAATGGACATAATGTGTAGACTCCCAGCTTTCATCTGAGGGAATCGTTTTAGTTCAATTCAATTCAGTTTTATTTACACAGCGCCAAATCACAACAACAGTCATCTCAAGGTGCTTTATATTGTAAGGCAGACCCTGCAATAATCCACACAGAGAAAAACCCAACAATCATATGACCCCCTGTGAGCAAGCACTTTGGCGACAGTGGGAAGGAAAAAGGGAGGGGCGGGGCCATCTGCTGCGACCGGTTGAGGTGAGAGAAAGAAAACAGGATAAAGACATGCTGTGGAAGAGCGTCAGAGATTTATCCAAATTCAAACTGGAATTCAGCTCCCTAACATGTCCCACCCTCTTTTTTAAAGTGACCAAACGTATGCGGACAATTGACTCAACGTTGATTTCACAGGCAGGTGTGGGCAATTCCTGCGTCATGTCATTATCAATTAAGCAGATAAAAGCATGGAGTTGATTTGAGGTGTGGTGGTTGCATTTGGAAGTTTCTACAACAGTAGGAGTGCCAAAAAATCCATCCTGAGAAACAAAGAGAGCGGTGAACTCAGACATGCAAGAAGACTGGGCGTCCACAAGAGACAACAGAGGTGGATGATCGCAGAATCATTTCCACAGAGATGAGAAACCGCTTCATGACAGCCAACCACGTGAACAACACTGTCCAGGAGGTCAGCGTATCCAAGTGTACCATAAAGAAAAACTGGTGATGGCCAGAGGGGCTGATGGCGCAATATGGCAGCCTCGCTTCTGTCAGTCTGCCCCAGGGCAGCTGTGGCTACAACTGTAGCTGCCTCCACCAGTGTGTGAATGTGAGAGTGAATGAATAGTGGCATTGTAAAGTGCTATATAAATCCAATCCATTATTATTATTATTATTATTATTATTAAAGAGAAGACTGCATGAAAGTAAACAGGTTCACTGCAGGGTGCAAGCTACTCATAAGCCTCAAGAACAGAAAGGCATGATTGGACTCTGCTAAAAACACATCTAAAAAAGCCAGCACAGATCAAAAACATTTTTGGACTTATGACATCCACCTCTACCAGAATGATGGCGAGAAAAAACGTATGGAGAAGGTGTGGAACAGCTCACGATCCACAGCATACACACCTGTGGAGGCAGGGTAATGGGTGGGGCGCGCATGGCTGCCAGTGGCACTGGGACACTAGTGTTTATGATGATGTGACAGAAGCAATTCATTCAGAGCTGTCTGCTCACATCCAGCTACATGCAGTCAGATTGATTGGGCAGCGTTTCATAATACAGATGGACGATGACCCATACAGCCAAAGCAACCCAGGAGTTTATTAAAGCAAAGAAGTGCAATATTCTTGAATGGCCAAGTTAGTCCCTGATATTAGCCCAACTGAACCTGCATTATACTTGTTGAAGACTAAACTTCAACGGCCTACAAAGAAACAGCAACTGAAAGCCGCTGCAGTAAAGGCCTGGCAGAGCATTAAAAAGGAGGAAACCAGCATCTGGTGATGTCCGCGAGTTCATTCAGGCTGCTGAAGGGGTTTCAACCAAGTATTAGAAATGAACATTTTATTTTCAGTTATTTCTTTTGTCCAATTACTTTTGAGCCCCTGAGATGAAGGGAAATTAAAAATTGCTTTAGTTTCTCACATTTTTATGCATTTTTTTTGTTCAACCCACTGATCTAAAGCTTAACTCTGCACTTCAGCTGCATCTGAGTTGTTTCCTTTAAAATCCGTCGAGGTGATGTACAGAACGCTGTCACTGTCCAAATATATGTGGACCTAAGTGTAAGTTCTATGACTCTGTGGCTTTATTTACTCAGTTTGACCACATCAGCACTGCTTCAAGTCTTTACCTTAGTTCTGTGTATATTTCAATTTATATTTAAACATTTGTAAATCTGCCATCATTGTTGTTCCTGTTCATGCAGAAGCATGTCCTGATGCTTCTGCATGAACACTGCTGTTGAGAGGTGCTATACAATAAACATGGCTAGCTTTTAGGGTCCTCACTGTGGATCCTTGTGTGTTTCCAAGCTAACCTCCAGTGACTGCACTCGGCAGTTTATCCACTAGAGGGCAGTAAAAGATAACTGAAAAACAAAAACCCAGCAAAGGCAAGGTGAATGGGTGGGTTAAATTGCAAGTAAAGTTAGGAAACAAAGTCACAAAGAAATAAGACAGTTGAGGACATGCAGGTATCAGCTCAGCCAGTAAATTTAAGAAGCTGGCACGCTGACAGACGGGAGGAGCAGGAACACTGTTTCTCTCATCTCTCTGTCATCCAGAGCACGTTCACACAGCGTTCGCTTATCAGACGACACTGGTGAATCATGATTGATCACACGCTGGGTTTGATCACACGTCTCCCCTGCTGCTCAGAGTCTCCACTGCCAATAAAGAGCAGACTGTGCTCACGTCAGGCTGATATATCAGTCTGGCTGTTTTATTGGGGTCTGGATGTGAGCCAGCCGAGCAGAATGACAGGTCTGCACTGCTGCTGCTGCTATCGTTACAGTAACTACTGCCATATTCACTCTGACTGCGCTGACAACAATAGTTCACTGTTAGTGGATACAGTTTGCATCTAATACAACAGGGATAAGCTTTTTTTCTTGGCAGGTGTTTGATGCCATTGTTATTGTTATGCATTAACTTACATACTGCTCATTTTGTCCTTTCACAGCAGCAAAAAACAAGTTTCATTTATATATATATATTGCCTCAGCCCAGTGGTCTACAGCTAGTGGTCTACAGCTATACCCCCTCAGACTGCACAACTGTGATGGTTGGAGCTGCACACACACCTATAAACACCTGCCAAAGTACTTAAAAACCACCTCTGTGGGAGTGACCCTTGCAGTAAACTCTTGGACCACATTTTTCCATGATCTCTCTCTCTCTCTCTCTTTCTCCCCCCCCCCACACACACGTCTGGTTTGCTATCCTTGTGGCAAACCAGACGTGACATCATGCTTTCTCTAGCTGCTTACTCTAACCATCAAAGATGTTTTCCTGACCCTGACCCTAAACCTAACCACAACCCTGTAACTCTGACACTGAAACCACATTTTAAGGGGTGAAAATTTTTCACCCTCAAAATGTGGCTGTTGGTCCCCACCAGTATAGTAAGAACCTGTACACACACACACACACACACACACACACACACACACACACACACACACACACACACAGTATTAAAATTTCAGCTACGTTATCTCTGCTGATACAGGTACTTTTACATTACTTTACATAGCTACTTGTGGAGTTTTAAAGCATTGAGAACATTTCCGTTTCAAGACTTTTGAGACTGAATCAGTGAGGATTTGTTCAGCCCAAGTGTGAAAAACAAACAGTCACAGGAGTGTCTGTGCTCTATTCCACAGGGCACAAATATATATTTCGATACCAGGACATTACAAGTTACAGGACATTGATCCTTGCTTGTCCGTCCTTTGGATACAGGCGGAACAAAGTGGTTTTTGAACACCGGACCAGCTCTCTACCCTCTCGAGGATACTTGGGGTGCATTGGAGTTTACTCAACTAGTCTACATGTGGACTGGGGAAGGCATTCCAGGCATGTCCCACCAGGATTATTCCCAGTACATGCTGGAGAGAGTATATCTCTCGGCTGGCTTCAGAACACCTTGATGTTCCCCCGGACAAACTGGAGGAGGCGGCTGGGGAGAGGGAGGTCTGGACTTCTCTGCTTAGGCTGCTGCCCTAGTGATCCGGCCCCGGATAAGCAGAAGAAATAAGTGGATGGATGGATACAGAATAATGCAAAAGTAATGTAACAAATTCCTTTGTAACAAAGTAACAATGCATGTGTAATACATTACTTTTTATGAGTAACAACAACAACAACACTGCCCATTGCATAAGAATGAGATGACGCTGAAGAGCAACAATTTGTCTGCTTTGTCTCTGACTTATGACCAAAGTCTGACTTATGATAGCTTTGAGGTAAAAGTTTTCTTCTGCCAGACGTTTCTTTGTGCACTTTCGAAAACAACGGTCAAAACAACGCCTGACCAAATGGCTTCTGTCAGTTTAATGTGAGTCTCTGCAACCTGAAAACCAGGTTAAATACGAGTTGCGTTTAATAGCTAAATCAGAAGGTCCTCGTAAACTTTCAGACTCATTTAAGATTTTCAGTCTTTTAAAGAAAATCCCAAACTGGTATTTCTTCTGTCACCTTTGGTAATAACACGCCTCTCATCGTAGGACATGGTCTTGGACAGCTGAGTGGAATTTTCCAGAGCATGGAGTGTTCACCTTGGGCCAAGGAGGAGACAGTATTGGAGGGCTGTTTGTGCGTATCATGCACATATAGGGATTATTCTCATAAAACGAAATTCCAGCTTGTAAAGCTTTGGTATGTCTCATTCGCTCTGTCTTGGAAATTAAAGTGCTTCGTCACACTCGAGAAATACTCTAAATTCTTTGGAGATTCTGGAAAAAGCATTTTGCTGAGTGGGGTAATATAAATGTTTATTCAAGCTGTGGCTGCACAGAGATACTGTGGCACACGCAGGCCAAAGACGTACTCCATGGTGGGGCAGATTTCTGCTTTCAGTCCTTCACCAGTCCACAATCTGAACTCCACTTCTCAAACAAAAACACATTTTGTC
>NC_142104.1:36250799-36348299 GCF_056152115.1 Neolamprologus brichardi
TTGGCGCTATATAAATAAAATTGAATTGAATTGAATTGAATTGAATTATTGGTTACACAACAACACAAACCAAAAACCAACCACTCTAAACTGGCTTCCTTTTATACCCATTCAGGTGAACATCGGGAATTACCCAAGTCTGGGGTTAGCAAACCAAACGAGAAAACAAACGTCCACATAAGCAAATATCAAACCACAATACAACACACGGAAGACATATTTCTATTCATACAAAGTCCTATAAATAATTCAATAACATATACACGTCAATCAATTATATATCAATTAGAAACACCTTAACCAAAACTCCCCCCACCTGGCCCATTGGTTTACTCCAGGAGCTCATAAGCAGGTGACTGAGCTGCTTTTACTCTTTCACATCTTGCAAAGGAAGCAACCAGGAAAAGGTGCCTACAGCTAAGACACTTACTAACACACAAATACATGTGCAAGGAATTTAGGTTTACCAAAGCAAACGATAAATTGTGAACAGCTCCAGCTCAGGTTCTTTTTCGTGACACCGGTAGGATGGCCAGTCCCCCTCTGTCCCTTCACTGTCCACAAACAGTCACTTAAACACTAACTGAAACGTCAAACCTGATAAAGAATCACCAAACTATACATATATTTCTTTTTTATGTTGGTTTTAAAATACAAATCCTCAAGCGAATAAAAATACAGGTAAGGGTAATGGAACTCCTGGTCTCCGTTACACACCACTTTTCCATTCGGAAGTCCTTGTGAATATTTCTGTATGTATGCTCGGTATGCTTTTAACATTTTCAGCTGTCAAAACTGATTTAAAATCGGGGTGGCTGTGCTCCAGATGGTGAGTGGGTGATCTCTAGTTGGAAGGTCAGTGGATTGCAACTGAACTTTAAGTTAAATAAATAAATAAAATTTTATTTATATAGCACCTTTCAAGATAAAATCACAAAGTGCTTTACAGAGGCAGAAAACAGACATTAAAATCTAAAACAAAACAAAATCAACCAAAAGCGAGTTTAAACAGATAGGTTTTTAACTGCTTTTTAAAAGACATGACTGAGTCCACAGATGTCAAACTCAAAGGGAGTGAGTTCCAGAGTCTGGGAGCCGTTGCATTTGATGCATCCATAGGGGTGTGAGGGTGTATGTTTAAATGCGCTTAAGTATGGGTGGGTGAATGAGACTTGTGGAGGAAAGCACTTTGCTTCAGTGCTCATGTGCAACAATCTGAGAGTCCCACCACGATGTGCTATGTATTTTAAAATAAAGTTGTTGGGGTTTTTTTACTGTAGATTTACATATTATATAGTCACTGGGGAGGGGGAGACAGTTTAAAACAGGCCAATATTATCGGTTGCTTATCTATCAGTGTCAGCATTTACAATGCCCATAAAGGGAGAGATGAGTGCTGATGTTGCATAGTTTGTCCACTCTGCGACTTCCCTCGTGTGTGGAACACCACAAACACAATCATCAAAGCAGAGAGTAATTGAACAAATAAATAACTACACATAACAAATGTTTAGTTATTTATGAAATATGTTCATGGTTTGAGTTTGTGGAGGGAAAAAAAATAAGCACACCTATATCAGAGCCTAGAGTTTTCAAATGAAGATTAACACTTGAATTTTAGTGTTAGAAATAAATGCTATTTTAGTAGGCTCTAATAAACAGGATTAGCGGACAATGATTAGCCTTGGGAAGGCACATAAATTCAAACTGATTAAACATAAATAACCCTGCACAGCTATGGCAGATTAAACAGATTGTATTAGCTCTCTCCTTCTGTGTAACTTGCATATCAGTGTCTGGATTACAAAAACTCCCCATGTCCATCCATGGATTAATATTTCTGAATTATAAAGGAGAGGTAAGATGGCTCCAACTCCTCGACACATCGACTCACACTCAGGCATTTTACTTTAGCATTTCATCAACACAATCGCAGACAATTAGTCTATGACAGTCTGCCTCTTATCACACAGTGCTCGGTGACACCTCTCCAGTGAGAGGTGACGGTAATCTACATCACCTGAACACCTCTGTCAGTATCCATACAACCAGTCAGAGTCCCCGCCTCGTGAGTCTGTGAAAGCATGTGTGTAAATGTGTGTTCGTACTCTGGTGAGCCATTACAGAGGGTGTTGGCTTAGCAACTGTCACAAACACTTCACGGCCACTCAAAAGCCAGAAAGCAAGGCACCTTAGGTGCTTACTTAAAAAGCCTGTGAAAAATACATAACCCATAAACATCCTGGAAACTCTGAAAACTTAAAAGGAAAACAATAGGAAAGGAAAGTGTGTAATAACAGGCCGGCCTGCTGCAGAATCGGTGTCAGTTGCAACAGAAAGGCGGAGAAGGCTATTTTACCGGGTGTGTGTAGCATTGCTAAAACAGCTGTAATCCTTTCCTCCACAATGCAACAGAAAGTCTGCTCACAACACGAGATTCGCCACATCATTCTGGTCAACGTGTGGGATCATGAATAAAGTAAGAGTGTGTCTTTTTAGCCGTGGCCTGTGGATGTTTATAAAGAGACTGATTAAGGACTTCGGTGTGTTTAGATCTCACAGGATGTATGTGAAGTTTGCATATTTCTGTGACAGCCTCCACATGAAAGGCGATACTCGGTGAGCGAAGCCTTCGCAGTGTTGTGGATAATTTGTTAAGTTACAAAGCTGACAAAATCTTCTAATGATTTTCCAAGTCTGACTTTGAAGAAGTCGTTTTTTATAAAGACTAAATTACTTGCCCACTCTGCTGGGTGAGGGCTCTACGAGGTTTAACACTGTCCAAGTTACCAACATATTTGAAGACAGGAACTACTTTTTCACCAACATTATGTAAAAAGAAATACGAGCCAAACAGAACACTTTTGCCTTAAACAACATTTTACTTTGACTCATTTTGCCACAGATAATTATTACAGAGCCGTCCTACAGATAACAGAGGTCACATTAATCCATATCTTGTCAGTAGCATGTCATAACATGGCAGCCTATCAATAGGTCTCCACCTTGTGGCTACATTCAACATGACATTGCAGTGTGGCAGAACTGCAGGTATCATTCACAATACATTTATAAATTATCCTGGACACACAATAGAACCAACTACATTTTACTTAAAACATCATTAATTAATATACTCATTAATTTTTTAAATCATAATATTAATAATATTATTTGATAATAGTTAAGATGGTTAAAGTCATATTATTATGATTAGTACTTGCTTAATATTGCAATTATGTATCCTTCATTAACTGAACTGCACAATCACAATTTCCTCACTAGTCTTATGTGTCAGTACCATGTGTATTTTTATATCATCTAGCTATGAAAGTAAATTTTGTTGCTTTAAAAACAAACATAGGTTTGTACAGTCTTGATACATATCATGATAATGTGATTACATGAATTTTGATGGACATGTAGGAGAGTTTTAGCAGTAGCTAACAGCTGTAATGGACTGATTCCCACACCGTTAAAAAGACTCGGTCAGTGCCAGGCTTTTTAAACCTGTGATAAACACAGGCACTGAAAGAACAACATTAAAAGGAGCATTAGGTGTTGAATCTATTCTGTACTGCAAAGAGTGGCCACACTTCCCCGTGAAGATGTGGTTGCTGTGTGAGTTTCTACTCTTTTTTTCATTTTCTCCGTAGCCTTTACTCACAAAAAGGTGGACATGCCTAACGTAGTACTCAGACATGATACGAGCTGTAAGAAGTGCATCTATCTGTATCAAAGAACTGATAACATGGTCAACATCGCCGGCTAGTGGACACGGACCTACACTGCAACACATTCTTGACTTTAAAGCATGAAGTGATGATTAGGTTAGATCCAGGTTAGCCACAGGGATTCATAAGAACATATTTAGTTGTTTAACTTTATTTTAGTAAGCTTCATTTGCAATATTACTTCTTAATATCTTCGAACCTACTTGAGTGATTTTATTTCATTCTTGCTTCTTGTGTGCATTTCAATGTGACTATAGTTGTGTACAGTTTCATTATTTTTTCAACCATAAAGATATAAAATATTCAAAACATTTTCTTGAGAATTTCAATTAATTCAATTAGCAAGATAACTAATAACTAATTACTAGATAACCACTAGCAAACACTGTGGGAAAAAAAGAAACGTTTTCCAACACAGCTATCATGACAGCACATTACAGTAGAATACATGGACACCATTGGTACTTAAATTTTAACGAGCTAGCATTTCATTCAATGAATTGCCAGCAAGTATTTTGGCTATAGCAAGTTACAAATTAATATGCATTTTTTAGTCAGGTCCAAGAGTAGCAAATGTTCGTAGCCAACATTTGAGTTCTGAGCCCAGTAAGTGCACAGTTTATTTCCTCCAACTGCACAAGCTTAACAAATGTTGACTGCTGACATAGTAAAAGCTGTGTTTATTTTAATCTTTCAGATTGGAAATATTGGTTGATGACACTCTCAAAAAAGGAGTATCACTAATGAGTCGCAGAAAATCACACAGACATATTTATAGATGAGTTATCGACACTTTGTAATTTGAAAAGCTTCACTTTCTTTAGAAAGGTTTAAAATACTTGCTCACCAGTGAACTAACTGATGCTTACACTGAAAACAAACTGAAGTGATCACAGCTATGAAAAGTTAAGGCAGAAAAAAAAGGACCAATTAGATGCAACTTACAGATACGCTCCAGATCTGCATTCCATCAGTATAGCCAATCATGAGGCAGAGTGGAGGGTCAGTAGTGCCACTGTGCATCTCCATAAACTCTGGGTTGCGTGCAGTGTCTTTGCAAACAGAAAATGTGTAATGAGCAATAGTAAATAACAGTAAAGTTAAAACTTGTAACACTGTTACAATACATTGTTGCAAAGGCATAATGTATTATAGACTTTTTAAAGTTTTAAATTAGTAGATCAGTGTATACACAGAGGATGACTACAGCTTTTCAGTATCTGAGTCATGAGTTCATACCATTAATGTCAGCTTTCTCAAATCGAACCCAAATGATTTTCTCTTTCTCATCAGTGGGTGGAGCCCCAGTATACGCCTGTAGAAAGAAAAACAGACGCAGCAAAAACATGAACAACACTGAGGAATAATACTAAAGGATGCAAGGCCTATCTGCAACACTATATTTGCATTTGCATTTTCAACCAGGCCCTCCCTGTTGCCTTTCTGGTTTCTAATCAATGTACATCGAGTATCAATGAAACTGATAAAATTAGGGACAGGCTGTGAAAATATTTAGCATTTGTTTTCAGTGTGGTTTTTCAATGTTGTATGTTAATTGCTAATAATGTTGTTGTCTATTCAGAGGAAAGTTACCTGAGGTACTACATCCTGCAGAAAGGTCACAACACTCTCCATGTAAGACTGCTCCCTGTAAAAACAAAAAGCTCATAACAAATGTGCAGAATGCATTGGAATTACCCCCTAACATTAATGCATAAGCAAAAGTAAGTATCAAATGGATGCACAGTCAAGAATAGCCCCTCATTTCTTTACATTTTGCTTTCAAAGAGCTGGACTTTTTTGTAATTTTTGAAGTGTTCTTGAGCAGTAGTTCGCCTGTCTTTCTCTGGGTCTTTCAGTGTTTTTCCAAAGAGCTTTGAGCTGAAAACATGATCTCAGCATGATGTGGAGTGTGTCCTTGAAAAAATGGAAAAGGCTGAAGTATGCCAGATTACACAAAAACTGGACCAAAAATCAACAGCAACACAGATGTGTTAGTTAAATCAACTACTGAGTGAATAATCCAAATTTTAAATTCTTGATATGTTAAAGGCAAAGAACTGTGTATCACAGTCATCTGTAAAACATAGTTCCATAGTTTGGAACTGCATTTGACCAGTGGTGTAGCAAATCTTGTCTGGACCTCAAAATAATTGAAGTAATGTTGGATCATCTTGTCAGAAAATGAAACAAAAGGAGTGAGTGAACAAAGAAGAGCTTTGGAATATCCTTAAATAAAAGTGCTCATACCAAATATTGACTATCAAGCTTGTGAGAATTGTACAAAGTTTGTTTGCGCCATATATGTTTGCACATGTTTCAATAGATCGCTGCATCCATTTTAATAGCAAAATATCAAGTAATGAGGGGTGGCTTAAGATTTTGTACACTACTGTGTAAAAACACTTAAAGGAGGCTCAATTCATGAGATCACATGAATCATCGAACATCCAATTTCATCAAGTACACTATTTCTTATCCTTGGTATTTAGAAATACAGTGCATGCGTTTCCTCATAGATGACAAAGATGTGTCCTTACGTAGCAGCTTGCGCTCGCACCAAAACCCCTCCAGCACAACGACTCGGTCTGCGCGGAGAGTCCGAGGCCATTTTGTCCTTTTGGTTTGATATTCTGAAAAGATAAAAAGAGACATTTAGCAAGCTGGACTAACCTGACCTGACAAACAAACTGAATGTTGAATGTATACACTGACATGAAATAAGCAGTTACAATGTCAGAAAAGAGGAAGTAGATTTAGGTTTTTAATCTAGATGGTAAAGTCCAGCAGAATGTCGATTGTAGAATATTGATTCCTAAATAAATATCCAAGGTTAGTTTTTTGCTTCTTTGCTTAGTTCAAAAAGTATTTTCAAATTACAAAGATCAGAACAACAAAGTCTAGTAACAACAATAATGAAACCATAGCCAAAAGGCACTGGGCTTATTTATCCTACCAAAACAATAAAAAGACAGTGAATCATGCAAATGTCATTTTAAATGTCTACAATATTTGGGTGAAATTTCCCCAACCAGAAATGAGTGTTTTCTAAAACTATACTTTATTAGGATCAAAAACATCAACAGTGTTTTTCCTGTTTCCTGTTGCATTTGGTTTGGAACTGAGCACAGCATTTTGTTGTATTATTTATGCATTACATTTCATGCAGGTGTTATAAATAGTTTAAAAGTTGATGATCATTGCGCCACTCATTCAGTACCAAACCATTTTATTTTCAAGATTAAAGCTTTTTAATTATGATCATTATTTTTATACATGCGACACATTATGGTGGAGGGAAATTACATGGCTTAAACTGTAAACATTCTTGTTGTTAGGCAACATCACCAACCAAGCTATTTTTCTGCTAAATTCAAACTTGAATTGTCATATAGACAAGAACCACTTTTTACTGTCAGCTTATGATTCAAGGAGATAAAGGCATACCACACCCTCCAATATCTTTTCAAAGCAGTATTGACTGCAGAGAACCCCTATTGATGAACAAATGACACTGCAAGAGTTTCTAAGACCACCCGGGCTAATGTAGACATGCATCCCTGGGACTTAACACAGAGAGGAAGTAGTATATGAGTTGATATAGTAAGTATACCAGCTCATATACTACAACAAGTTAATGGTAAACTAGTATCTGGACATAGAGCGGGTAAAATAAGTATTGAACCCGTCACCAATTTCAAAGGTGCTATTGACATGAAATTCTTACAAGATGTTGTTAACAACCCATCCAATCCATACATGCAAAGAAATCAAACTATAGTTGTTCATAAATTAGTGTGATAATGTGAAAACACATTGTTTTTCAAGTTTTGAACACATGAAAAAACACATGAAAAAACACATGAATTTGAAGACTGTCTAAATGCCAAAATCACACTTGAGCAATGCAAGTTTCTCCAGACAGGAGGTGTCTTGAAACTGGAGGTGCAGCTGTTTTTAAGCATACATCACTGGCACGATTCATACAACTGAAGTAAGGATGAATGGAAAAATGTGCCAAGACATTCTTGATAAAATTCTGCAGCCATTGACCAGGATGATGAAGATAAAATAAGGGTGAAAGTTTAAGAAAGACAATGATCCCAAACACACAGTCAAGGAAACTCTCAATTGGTTTCAGAGAAAGAAATAAAGCTGCTAGAATGCCCAGACCTGAATCTGAATCCAAATCTATGGAAAGAAGCTGAGAGTTCATAGATGAGGTCCAAGGAACCTTTGGAATTTGAAGACTGTCTAAATGCCAAAATCACACTTGAGCAATGCAAGTTTCTCCAGACAGGAGGTGTCTTGAAACTGTCATCACCAACAAAGGCTAAAGCTGTCACCTTCTAGGTAAGGTGTTCCACATGTCCTACCAGGAGGTAGGGCTGTGCGATATGAAAAGAATCTAATATCGCAATATTTTTTGGCTACATCACCATACGCTATATATCGCAATATGTTTAAATAACCTCAGAAAACAAATGTTATTTGTGAGCATATAGTGCCTAAAATCGCACTGGTTTACTACTCAAATCGACCGTTCCATGTATATTACAAAAAATCAGAATGAATAGAAATGTTTTATTTTAGCCATTTTTTTAACCATCAGTTGCACAAAGAGGTTTCTCACAAACAACAATACCGTCACAGTATGTCTCTCTCTGTGGTCAAGACTAGAAATTAAAAGGGTGCTCTTTTGTGCTTCCAACATATAAAAAAATTGATGACCTCAAACCTTTTTTTTTTTTTGTGGTGTGTGGAGAGACGCTGACATGCGGAGTTTAAAACAGTCTTAATTTTGCAGTGGAATAAATTCCTGGTACTGCTACCTTTAGTGGCAATAGTTTTATGGCATGTTTTGCAAAATTACCGCATTTTGTTCACACAGAAAACTAAAACAGGCTTCAGCTGTTATAACAATAAAAAAACAAATTCTTTCAAAAGGGTAGTTGGAAAATCCAGCACTGAAAGCAGAAATTCAGTGCGACTAAAGTAAATACACCAAGCATCACAGACATATTAGTTAAAAAACCTGTAATCAGTGAATCTAAGATAAAAACACCTATAAAATAAATGGGGTTGTTGCAAAATCTGAGCTTCTGGGAGAGCACAGACAGTAAGATCTGACAGTAAACTTACAGAACAGAAGTATGAGGATTTTAAGGTGTTGTCTTATACCTTGTACACTTCGGCAAAAGGTATAACATGGTCTTTATAAGACAGCTAACATTTATAGATCCTACCATGAATTCCCATGGATAGTCCAAATCAGCTGGTAAAACAATAGGACACACACTCTTCCACACATCCTAAGCAAGCTGTGGAATTATTCCACAGAATTATATTCTGTGATTATATAATTCCAGCTGTGGAATTATATTTCAAAGCTAACCTCTGAGCACCAACAGGATCTGAGGAGCTGGACATGGGGCCAATGGATACAGCTGCCACCATGAATTTGAACCAGAGAGCCGGGGGCAGCTATATGCCACGATAATACTGAAGCAGCTGTTTGCTATGCCCCTAGTAAGACAAATACATTCTAGGTCTGACAATTTATTTAGACTGCAAGCTATGTATACTACACATGGTAATACCAGTGCCTCGACACTAACAAAAACTGGCTTGGCGAAATGAAGCATCCCAATAAACTAATGACACAGGGTCTTTATGCATTTAGCCACTTAGTAAACCACATTCAGTTATCCTTGTTTTGTCTTTGAAAGCATTCCCAAGCAACTACCGGGGCTAATAAGACCACTCGAAAACCGTTATAATCACACAGGGCAAAAGCTTGTGTGGCGGTAGAGACAAAGCTACATACAGTAAACAACATGCCTGAGAAGCTTGACATTCCTAGCCTCCGTTACATACACGAAACTCTTATTCTGCGAGCTAGTACCACTAGCAGCTAGCGGACCCATTCGGGTGACAATTGTAACAGCTGTCAAGGGAACACAACACAGCCATTGGCTAACGCGAAAGTTATCTCACTAGATAACATACGGCTAACATAGCTAGCTAGCATTAGCTGATAAAAGTCCCTTATAGTGTTAGAAGAATAGAGTTAAAACCCAACAGCTGGAGATACATTTGTCATGTTTCAATAAAGCATTATGTTTTATAGCTAGCAGCTATAGTTACGAACCGAGGAGCTGAACGCTGACAGTCTCCTTGTGTATACACTTCGTGGTGCTCTGAAGCTCTCTGCAAAAAACAGTCAAAACACAAACAGACTAGATTTGCGGAACTGTGTTGTGTCATTGAAAGCCAATCAGATCACGGATACGTTCTCGTCAAACCAATCAAACAACAGCAAAGGCGGACACAACGATTACGTCGCATTACAAATAAAGCTTTTACAACTTAATAGTCATTGTTAACCTCCAAGTGTCTTTAATTTACATCACAATAAGAGACTTGAAGTGTCTGTAGTTAAGCAATCAAAATACTTAGGACTAGTGATAGTCTAGTGAAAAGTAATGCTTCGTGAAACACTAAATAATTTGAAGTAGTTGGGCACGAATTGTACTGAAGTTTCAGAAACAAGCTTTGCACAATTTTAAACAAAGCTACAAATTAGACCAGACGATCAGTGATTATGATCAACACGCTTAGAGAAATCCCCGTTTGTTTATTGTGATAACAACATAGGTTTTGTGGCTTTAATTGTTATTTACTTTGTATATATCATGTCAATATGGAGATGTGATTTTATTTATTATTGTTATATTTAATATCAATCAATCAATCAATCAATCTTTATTTATAAAGCACTTTTCATACAAAAAAAGAATGTAGCACAAAGTGCTTTACATGGTTAAAAGCAGCCCCCCCTTTCCCCCCCCACCCCCCCCCCCCCACCCCACCCCACACACACACACACACACACACACACACGCGCGCACACTTAAAAAGTAAAATTGGACTGGGTACCCATGAGCCAAGTGAGGAAACACTATCATGGGGAGCCGTCTGCACCGGAAGCCGGTCACAGACCGCAGCCTCCAGGCTGGGCACACAGCAGGAGGGAGGCAAAGAAGCCCCCCAGCCAGGCTGAGAGGACCCCCAGAGCCCCAGCGGCCACGGTCGATCACAGCCCCGGTGCAGAGAGCGCCCTCTGAGGAAACACTGGAGATATGACCTAATAAGAGTATATACTGGGTAAAAAGATAAAATAAATAAGAACGGGATACAATATAAATATAAATATAAATAGAGTAAGAAGATTAAAAAATGAATAAGAATAAAATCAATAAATATTAGGTAAAACCTAAATTAACAATAGAATAACAGGATAGAATAAATAAGCGTAAAATAAATAAACGTTAAGTAAAAGCTAAATTAAAAAGGTGGGTCTTGAGCCTGTTCTTAAAAACATGTACGTTCTCTGCGGCCCTGAGCTCCTCCGGCAGGCTGTTCCACAGACGAGGACCATACCACTGAAAAGCTGCCTCTCCGTGAGTATGTGTCCTGACTTTAGGGACAATCAAAAGGCCAGTACCAGAGGACCTCAAGGTCCGCGAGGGTTCATATGGTAAAAGCAGATCTGAGAGATAAGAAGGCCCAAGACCATTAAGACATTTAAAAACCAATAAAAGAACTTTAAAATCGATCCTGAAACACACGGGGAGCCAGTGCAGCGATTCTAAAACCGGTGTAATCTGGGCCCGCCCTCTCGTCTTCGTCAGCACACGAGCTGCAGAGTTTTGTAAAAGTTGTAAAGTTGAAATATTCTTTTTAGGAAGACCAGAGAGCAGGGCATTACAGTAATCAATGCGACTGGTAATAAAAGCATGCATCAACATCTCTGTGTTGGCCCGAGAGAGAATAGAGCGGACTCTGGCTATATTTTTTAGATGATAAAATCCAATTTTGGTTACATGTTTAATATGTGGGATAAAACCAAGCTCAGAGTCAAAAATAACACCCAGGTTTTTCACTTGTAGCGAAGGACATAGTGAAAATGCCTGTAATTTAGACAAGAGTTTCTCTCTCTGAGCCTCAGGACCGACGATTAAACTTCAGTTTTGTCCTGGTTAAGCTGTAAAAAGTTTTCTGCCATCCAAGATCTTATATCTAAAATACAGTTAAAAAGGGCATCCATTGGTCTGGTGTCATCAGGAGACATGGAAATGTACAGCTGAGTGTCATCAGCGTAACTGTGGAAGTTCACTCTGTCTCCTGATGACACCGCCGAGAGGGAGCATATACAAATTAAAAAGTACAGGGCCTAAAACCGACCCTTGAGGCACACCACATGTCATTTTATGGATCTTAGAGGAGCATGTATCCATACTCACCATAAAAGTTCTGTCTGAGAGATAGGAAGTGAACCAGTTGTGTACAGCACCAGAGAGGCCCACCATGTGTTTCAGTCAGTTTAAAAGAATAGCGTGGTCTACTGTATCAAAGGCTGCGCTTAGATCCAGTAGCACCAGGACTGAGAGTTTTGGGAGTCCCAGTTACATCTAAGATCATTTAAAACCTTTAGGAGAGCAGTCTCTGTGCTGTGGTTCACCCTAAATCCAGACTGGAATATCTCCAGGATCTGTCCATCACTCAAAAAGTCATTAATCTGAGTAAAAACAAGTTTTTCTAAAATTTTACTTAAAAATGGTAAGTTGGATACAGGTCTGTAGTTATTAAAATCATTACAATCCAAATTGCTCTTCTTCAGAAGGGGCCTCACCACCGCCGTTTTAAAGGCAGCAGGGAAGACACCCAACTGAAGAGAGCAATTCATCATGCATAAAAGCTCAGCTTCAAAAGATCCATAAAGTGTTTTAAAGAGTGAAGAAGGGATTGGATCTAAAAGACATGTGGTGGGTCTATATAATAGACTTGTAAAAAAAAAAAAAATCTTTTTTTCCAAAGGTATGTGGTCCTGACATGCACAAATGATACATATGTATCATTTTGTAGAAATCTGATGGTGGACAGCTAACTGAATCTAAAGTATTTAAAGTGCCCTCTGCCTTAAACAATATTGATCCATATAACACTGATGGGAAACATTTTCAGCCAAATATTTATTATTGAGTTTGATCATTTATGTACAACTTGCCAATAATTTCATTGTGTTTTATTTTGTTAATATTAATCTATTATTATTATTATTATTATTGTTGTTGTTGTTGTTGTTGCTGTTGTTGTTAACAGGAAGAATAATAATATTAGGAAGAACATTATTATATTTTTTAATAAATGGTTTGAAAAAGAATCCTTCCCTCTCACAATTAGCAACTAACAGTACATCACTGTTATATACAGTGGCTTGCAAAAGTATTCGGCCCCCTGGAACTTTTCCACATTTTGTCACATTACAGCCACAAACATGAATCAATTTTATTGGAATTCCAGGTGAAAGACCAACACAAAGTGGTGAACACGTGAGAAGTGGTACGAATATCATACATGATTCCAAACATTTTTTACAAATAAATAACTGAAAAGTGGGGTGTGCGTAATTATTCAGCCCCCTGAGTCAATACTTTGTAGAACCACCTTTTGCTGCAATTACAGCTGCCAGTCTTTTAGGGTCTGTCTCTACCAGCTTTGCACATCTGCAGACTGAAATCTTTGCCCATTCTTCTTTGCAAAACAGCTCCAGCTCAGTCAGATTAGATGGACAGCGTTTGTGAACAGCAGTTTTCAGATCTTGCCACAGATTCTCGATTGGATTTAGACACCAGACAGGTCAGGGATAAAGTTATTGAGAAATTTAAAGCAGGCTTAGGCTACAAAAAGATTTCCCACAGATTTCAGCTCAGTGGCAAGTTTTTAGCAGTAAGCCCAAAGGACGAGGTCTGGTCGCAGAGTAGTTGTTATGATCTCTGTGGAAAAGATTAGCCTCTGATCCAAGTCCAATCCCTGGCGACCTTCAGCGGGCCCAGGTCCAGGGTGGAAGGGCTAGTCCTCGGCTTGTCCCCCTCCGGGACAAATGCTGATGAAAACTGACACTTCTCTTGGTTCGCAAAAGGTTGAGCGTCAATGGATTTTCTCTTGCACTCAGCTTTCTCGGCTAGACACCCGAGGACCTGATTGTGTCTCTATGTGTATCTGCCCTGAGTAAGTCTAGTCCTACAACCAACCAAGATGTGCTGGAGTGTTGCTGGGACTGTACACAGGGCTGTACACAGTGTGCGTGGACTTCCCCTGTGCAGAAGGCGACTACAAATGTTGTGCAATCCACAATCCACATTGCACCTTTCAACATGTTTGCAGGTAGGTTTGAATGCTCCAGGTGTAAGTGGAGCCCCTCAGCCTCTACTGCAGATGTGTCACAAGTTAATCTAGTAGGGGGTCATGGCACTTGGCCACAGGTGGCAGTAGTGGACTGAACTCCATTTGAGACTGCTCCAGCTGCTATGTGCTAGTCAGCAGATCTGCTACAAATTGAAGATCATGTGCAAGTTTTGAAAATCAAATTAGCTTTAAAACAAACAAACAAAAAAAATTCTAACTCATCTTAACAATAAAAAAACAAAAACAAACCAACTGACACACTTGAGTCACCCACTGTCTTAAATCCACTCACTCTCTCGACACACTGGCTCTGTTTATTACTAATCACTGCGTAACTGCTGCAGATGCTGCTGCAAGTGTTTGTTAAATTAACCATACTTAAACAGACTGTATATAAGGTGATGTGGGAAGCCAGACCGGGCGCCCCCCTTCCAGCTCTTCTCTCTTCTCTCTCCTATCTTGTCCCCTTTTGTCTTACTTCTCTCCATCACCTTTTCTATCCCTTTGAAGAAGTTAGGCTCCGTAAATGCACTCCAGGGCCTGATCAACCCTGGCAGGGCCTCCTTGGATGAAGGTGTCTAGTGATAACGGCCGAAACACTTGATGAACCCAAGGTCCACTACTAATGATGTGTCACAAATTTAAAATGGTAATCTAGATCGATCTCTAATCCCTAAGGAAGGAAAATGGCAGATTAGCCTGGGTAAAAGACCGAAAGTTGAGGCACACAAAGGTGCGTGCTGCTGACAAAGTTTCTGGGCTGCCTTTCCTCATAACAGCCATCCCTCAAGAGTCTCTCCATCTAAAGCGATGCATTATCAGGGACTGTGATATCTAGTCCTTTAACTGAATCAACTCTCTCCAGCCATGTTGATGAATTACCTATTGGCTAAAATGATCATTTCCAGAGAAAAGCTAACAGGATGTGACGTTACAACACTAGTGAAATATTCATGTGTCATATCTTTGTTCAAGACCTATTTCTTTGTTATGGAAAAAAGTTATTAAGATCATGATGAACAACGGGAGTGCTGATTTCTATATCTTTATGTATATAACTTGGCATTTCCCACTGATGCAGGCCAAAAATAAACACATAATATTATTTCATTAGGTTCAAAGGTTGATTTGCAAGATGCACAAACAGACAACATTGAAAGTTACAAATACACTGTGCATGAAACAGGAATTCAAACGTGGTGCAGATCTGTGTCACAAGTTAACCTGGCTGTAGACTATGGCACTTGGCCACAGGTGGCGCTAGTTGACTCAACTCCATTTGAGTGCACACAAAGAAAACGGCACGCTTTAGTTGTGAACAGCATGTGACTTGTCCAGTGAAAGGATGCTAAAGTGTGTTCTCTGTAAAATCATCATTTACCTCCCATATGTGTAAAAAACACAAACGTTCAGAAAATGTGATTTGTGGTTCAAACAAAGATACTCAGAGAGTCCAACCACAAGTGCCACCATACAGTAAGGTGCCAGGTATCAGATACAGAAGACCCTGGTATGGATGGGTCTAATTTCAGTATGTTTTACATTAAAGCACAGGGACAGCATCTTCTGCCAACATCTACCATTCAAACCGTTGTTGAAGAAATACGAAATATACATGAATTGGGACAGATGTATAGATTGAATAGACTAAGCTGATGAACAGAATCAACTTTTTGGGATTTACTTACCTGGATCATTGAGCATGCATCAAGGTGATACTCTTGGCTTGTTTAGTTTCATGTTCTGTTGCTTCCACACTAATACACTGACTAACACAACCATATAGGTTCAGCCAGTAAGACATTCAAACCCTTGTTATTAAAGGTTTTCATTAGTTTTTGTTGCTGTTGTTGATTTTTTTTAATTCTCAGGTTCCTCCTGCTTTGCTGCTGAGACATTCATGTTGAGCATTGACAAGAAGATTGTCAACAACCGTATCACAACCTCTGCCATCTGCCTAATGTTTGGCACTTAGGCCAGCGGTCCCCAACCTTTTTTGCGCCACGGACCGGCCTTTAAGGTGTCGCAGATAAATACAACAAAATAAAAGTAGTACCGGTACCGAAAAAAGATTTATTCATAACACACGTGAAAAGACCCAGGAAAACCGAGTTAGCGATAAAAACGATAACAAAATAACGCTGAAAACCACACATTTCACACCTGAGACTCTACTCTCACGGCCTGGTACCAAACGACTCACGGACCGGTACCGGTCCGGGGGTTGGGGACCGCTGACTTAGGCTATGTCCACACGTACACGGTTATTTTTGAAAACGCAGATTTTTCTATGCGTTTGCACCTTTCGTCCACACGTAAACGGCGTTTTTGGTCACTGAAAACTGAGATTTTTAAAAACTCAGGCCAGGGTGGATATTTTTGAAAACTCAGTTTTTGCATTTAAGTGTGGATGAGAAAAACGGGGAAAATGCAGCGTCAAAGGTGTGCGCCTTTTTTGACGTCACAATGTGCGCCACGTTATTGTTTCGGTGAAATGAATTTCTACAATACTGTTACTTGTTCTCTCTGCAGTGTTTAAATGCTTACATATACACACACACACACACACACACACACACAGTTACTGTCCCTCCACACATACGACTGGGTTCTGCTTCTATGCCCCAGCTTTGTTTACTATTTCCCACCGAGGCTTCTAGACTTCTGATTGGCCAACATTTCTACACGGTTAGGAATATAGCGCCACCTGCTGCTTTGGCATGTTCCTAGCAGCGTTTTCCTTCATTTCTGCCTTTACGTGTGGACGGAATTATTTTTTAAAACGAAAAATCTCCGTTTTCAAAAATACCCGGGTACATGTACCCAGGTATTTTTGAAAACGGAGATTTTTCTATGTGTTTGCGCCTTTCATCCACACAAACGGCGTTTTCGGTCACTGAGATTTTTTTAAAAACTCCTACCAGGGTGGATATTTTCAAAAACTGAGTTTTTGCGTTTATGTGTGGACGACATAAACGCAAGCTGTGTCCCAAAACACCGGCTGCATCCTTCGCGGTCTATGTGGGCGACATATATATTGGGGGGAAAAAAAAAAAAAAAAAAAAAAGTACATGTGTGATGAGGCAGTTAGATAATATAATTGTTCGAAAGCAAGACAAGAAAGAATGTTCAATGTTAAAGAAAAAAAAAAAAAGACATTCAAACTTTAGTCTTAAAAATTTTAATCTAAGGAAAAGGGGGATGTCATGTTGTCAGGGGTTGCTGACGGAGTCCACACAGAGACAGTTCAGGTGGGCGGCCACGAGGAAGACGGCGGCGGCCGAGACGAGGCTGGTCCGGTGGGCGGCCGTGAGGAAGACGGCGGCGGCCGCTGAGCTGGTCCGGTGGGTGGCCACGCCGGCGATGACGTCCAGAACGTGGCTGGGGCGACGGCGCGGCAGCCCCAGGACCAGGCGAAGCAGAGGCTGAGGCTGAGGCTGAACCAGGCGAAGCAGAGGCTGGGCGCGGAAACCCCTGGCTGGAGAGCAGGAGGGCTCACAGCTGGCTCTGGGTGCTGTGGCTGCAGGTCCGGGAACTGAACAGGGTGATGGATGAGTGACTGAACTGACTGGAGGACGGGCGACCGGGAGGCGACTGGAGGACGGGCGACCGGGAGGCGACTGGAGGACGGGCGACCGGGAGGCGACTGGAGGACGGGCGACCGGGAGGCGACTGGAGGACGGGCGACCGGGAGGCGACTGGAGGACGGGCGACCGGGAGGCGACTGGAGGACGGGCGACCGGGAGGCGACTGGAGAACAGGACACTGAGCTACAGGGGACGACTGGACTGACTGGACGGGAGGAGACTGAACTACAGGGGACTGGAGGGCAGGAGGCTGGACTGGAGCAGGCTGGACTGGAGCAGGCTGGACTGGAGCAGGCTGGACTGGAGCAGGCTGGACTGGAGCAGGCTGGACTGGAGCAGGCTGGACTGGAGCAGGCTGGACTGGAGCAGGCTGGACTGGAGCAGGAGTGTGAACTGATTGGACTGAGGAGGCTAATGGATAAACAGAGGTCGGTGAGGCTAATGGCTGAGCTGAGGTTGGTACGGCTAATAGCTGAGCTAAAGACTGAGCTAGTGAGGGGGATAAAGCTGCAGCTTGGGCTAGTAAGGCTGGTGCCTGAGCAGGGGACAGGTCAGCTAATCTAACTAGGGACAGTGCGAGGGCGTGAAAGGCTGGGTCAGGAGGTGGAGGAAGTGGTAAGTAGCAGGTGGACTGGTTAGCTCTTCCAAGCCTCTAGGGAGGTCAGGCTGGGTTGAGGCTGCCCTCAGCCTGGGCGCTGGGACAGGCACGGGAGGTGGCTGGACACCAGTCACCCCCACCCGGGAAACAGGAGCGGATGTGGAGGTAGACTGCGTCGCAGCTGCCCTCCTCCTGGGAGCTGGCACTGGTGTGGGTGTAGGCCGGGCCCTAGTCATCTGAGGAGGTGACAGAGGAAGGCCGAATCTGGGCCGCCATGCTGGTGGGAAATGGCTGAGTAATGGGTGTGGAAATAGCGACTGGGTGTGTGATACTGGCAGGTTTATCAGGGATTGTTCTGGTTTTTCTGCCACCGCTATTTACAGTCTTTGGGGGAGCAGAGCAGAAAAACTCTTCCCAGTCCACATCCTCGTCTAGGAGGGAAACTCCCCATGAATCGGAGATGGGTTTAGTATTGGTTTTAAGTGGAGAAGCAAATGAGGGTGGAAAACAGTCACTGGAACTCACCACCGGGTATTGCTGGAAATAGTCCATGTTATGGCGGCGTGTGCGCCGCTTTCTCCGGGAAGAGGAAGCGGGCGGGGTACACAGCCGAGCCTCTGGCGCGGGAGCCTCTGTTGAGCCGAGGTGGGAGGCAGAGCCGCTGTGCCATGGCGAGGTTGAAGGTCCGGTGAATGTGGCAGGTGGCGTGTGAGCGAGGAGCGGACCCGCGAGAGAGGGAGCCGCCGAAGCGCGGCGCGAAACGCCCACTCTCTGCGGCAGATGCTCCAGTGCATGGGAGGTAGCAGGTGGGTGAACGCGGCGTCTCCGAGGCCCGCCCAGAGCCAAGCGAGTACCCTCGAAGACGTGCTCTCGCTCCGCGAGGAGCCGCTGTCTCTCCTTGAGCTTTTCCGCCCACAAGGAGAGCGCTGCCTCCTGCCGCTCAAAAAGGTCCGAGTCCGCTGGGTTCCAATCGTGTCTTCTGTCATTCTGTCAGGGGTTGATGAGTGGAGGCGAGGAAGAGGACCCAAACGCTGGACTCACAGGTAGGTAGGTGAAGGTTGGTGTTTATTGTGATGGAGTGAACAAACAGAACAGAGGTAGGAAATGGCTGGCTGGACAACTGACTGACTGACTTGCCGACTGAATGTCTGGCTGGCTGAACGCAGGCTGAAACGACAACATAACATCAATGACACGACAAAGGCTGAAGGGAAGAGAGGGCTTAAATACATGGCTAACAATGACAACGATTGGAGACAGGTGAGTGAACAGCTGAACATAATGAACTAATGATAAATGGGAAGAGGACTGAACATAATGCACACAGACTAAGGCTAACACAATAAAACAGGAAGTGGAACAGGCAGTAGATAAACGGTGAACGTGAACTGAAAATACTGGGTCAACGACCCAGAAACCCTGACACATGTACTGATATATGGCTGTGTCTTAATGTGATGACTTGTGAACTGGATGTGGTGGTCCGAAGGAGGCCACGTTATGTGGCTAGTTGTCAGATCGACAGCATTCAAAGCAAGAGAAAGACCGTGCTTTATGTCCTGATTTAATTCAGCGTGCTCTGCCTAATTCAGTAATAGGGTGGGCACACAACAGTTACTACTACTTTTACATGCATTACCATGTGGACACAACACTGAAGTTCCTTCAACGGTAAAAAATGTTTTTATTATGGATTTATTTTTGTGCTTTGAGATAAATTTCCAATAAAAATGTTATAAATGCAGCAGCTTATTGAGCTTAAATACTAACCTTCATAGACTATTGTAAAAGCTCAAGGGATCGCTATTTATTCAAGTTTCAAATTCACGTTTGTAAAATAGTTTAAAGTCAGAGTCCTCAAAAATTGCGCATAAATCACTGTACACAAGAGTTTGTAACAAATGTCAGGTGAATTTCACTCTGCACAGCTACAACGGGGAAAAGGGGAAACCTTTTTATCAAAGGCGCAGTTAAATAAAGTGACATATTTCACAGTACAACGACTTTATTATACACGTTTCGTTTGTTTATATATTCATTTTTTATTCATTCATTTGAATATTTTTATTTATCTTTTCCGAATAAATGTGATTTCTTTTCTTTAAATATTTTTTTTAAACGGAGGAACTAACTCAGTTCATTTTAACAAAGGAAATAAGCAGACTTAATTAACGTGATGAATTTTCTTTATGGCTTTCAGTTACTTGTTGTTTATAAAGAGACGAATTAATGATCAAAAACATTACATATTACAATAATTCAATAATCAAAATACTTATGATTAGAAACTGCGAAACTAAATGAGAATTATTATTTTTAAAAAATCTGATATTTATAGGAAACTTATTCTGAATAAATAAAGCATAAATGTTTATCACTCCGCGTCGCCTGCGTGACCCTTGGAGTCAAGGTGATGAGGATGACGTGTAGCGCGGCAGGTATAAAAGCAGAAGCCAACATTCGAATTTGGTTTTCACATGAGAGTGCGAGCAGGAGGTTTGTTTAATAGCGCTGTGAAAACCTGTTTGTTTCCAAAGTTTTAAAGCTGTGAAGAAACGAGGATTCAAACGCCCCAAAAATGAGCTCCGGTGGAGTACGGCGTGAGCGGTACCTGCTCTCCATTGGTGTCACCCGTATTCTCGATGAGCGCTATGGTAAAGCTTAGTAAGCTAATAAGTATAATAGAATATTTAAGCAAACAAATACACCTAAGACTGGCCTTTTATTGCTTTAAAGTGAGGAAGATTTCATGAGTGTGAACATTTCAGGTGAAATATATCAAACTTTAGAAACTTCAGTTTTGGGCAATTTTGGTTTGAAAAATGCTAAAAAAAAAAACCCCACTCAATTTAATGCACGCGCCATGGAAACGACGTCAGTCATTAGAACCTGCGGGAGGCTGACGTCTGACGTCAGTGCGGTCATCCTGGAGTCCTGTTTTTGTATGTGGAGGGTTTGAGTTTGCATGTTTTAGCAACTGGCCCTGAATTAGACGATAAAGTTAATAAATTACGAATCTGTATAGAAGCAT
This sequence comes from Neolamprologus brichardi, assembly GCF_056152115.1. Lineage (NCBI taxonomy): Eukaryota > Metazoa > Chordata > Actinopteri > Cichliformes > Cichlidae > Neolamprologus > Neolamprologus brichardi. The sequence goes on from NC_142104.1 coordinate 36,272,001, forward strand.
GATGGAGCTGTGAGAGTTCACAGAGGCACTCGTTGCGTTTATAAAGCTGGGAAATTTTGAGGGAGGTTAGGGAGTCCTCGGAGATGTGGCCAAAATTTGATCTTGCACGCATTATGTGCAAAATCAGTTATGGCTACTGATGCTGAATCAAGTATATCATATTTATGTGAGTGCATTGTGTATGCCGTGTCTGTACAGGTGTCCAGATGTGTGTTATGTGCTCGGTGAGAAATTGAAACTGTGTGCATGCAATAAGCAGGTTGGAGGTTTCTCACCTGACTTTAGCTGTTTTATTTTCAACAGACTGATGCTTAAATAAAATAAGAGTAAGTGCTGAACATGAATTCATTATTAAACATCACTGAAACTCTCTGCAGCCTTACTGACAATGTGTCCATAATTCACAAATATTATGGATGACATTCATTTATCATGAAATGTTGTTCACAGTCACCAAGATCACACAAAGTTATTCTTTACTATGAGCTGTACATTTTTAATTTACATGCAGCTAAAATGTGAATTTTGCAAATGAATTCTATCATCAGGACATTTTTACTGTCTGAACATGCTAACAAGCAGAGTTTGGTGCTGTGATCTTTGGTTTAAAACATGAAATTTAGTCATTTACAGTGCAAAACCATTTTTCTCACCTTCTACCAATCTTAAGGCTTTCATAAAGAGTGAGTTCTGCTGCGGGCCTCTCATTGTCTGTGTGTAGAAATAGCATATGATGATATAAAGTTTTGACATTTAAATCCGCAATTTGTCTGATTATGTCACGATTAACACAGATGATCTTTTTGTTTTCTCCTAGCTGAGCTGGTGAGTCCTGTCAGCGTACGCCAGATGTTCATCTCTAACCTGAGGAACCGTCCTTTGAGCCCCAGCCATGTGGACTCTATGAAAGATCTGGTCCTCTCGTTAAACTATAACCTGGTTACGGGGACGAAGGCGTTTCCTTATATTGCCTTCAGGGGATTCTTTAACAAACTGCAGCTGACGACACCTTTCACCCATGTGCCAGAGAGTCAGTTGGAGAACACCACTCCATCTCCTCCTACCAACTCACCAGCTGGTTTAATGGTGCTGCCTGCAGGGTCCAGCCTCCATTCACGGTTCCTCACACCTCTGCTTCCAGAGAAGGCAGATCTTTCTGTCCTGAAGGCAGATCAGAGGAACTGCGTCTGCACCCTGGATGTCGACGGCGACACCATCACCAGAGTCATTTCCACTGTGTATTGCACAGAGGAAAGGGAAATGACTAATCGATGGAGAGTTACGGACTACACCTCTGACGGCAGAGTAATCATGTCGGTGCTCTGCCAGTTTCTGAAGAAGTTTACACAGGGTGCAAAGAGGTGGCCTGCAGAGGAGGAGAGCAGCAGCAGGAGCCCCACTCCACCAAGGAAACGTCTCCGGCTGTGATCAGTAATGAAGCCTTTCCTGGACATATGGAATATGGATGTTACATATGGATGTTTCCTCGTACTTTGGAGAAATCCTCCTCCAAGCGCTCTGCTTCTCCATCTGTGGAGCTGCAGCTCAACGCTGGCCGGCTGCAGCTTGACGGTCTTCCTCCGGGGGCCGGAGCTGCAGGCCCTGGTCTACGAGTGGCCCAGGTGCGACTATTGGACCGCAGAACCAGCAGCAGGCCAAGCAGCCGACCCGGGGCTCCAAATTCCAACACTTCATCCACCCCAACCCCCTCAGAGGAGCAGAACGATGGAGAGGAGGAGGCAGCAGAGCCTGAGGATGAAGTTCAGGGTGCAGAGCTCGAGAGTTCTACAGTTTCTGCTCCGACCCTGCGACTCCTCAAGAGACTCTTTCAGCTCCTAATAGCAGCTGCTATGGAGAGAAACTCCACTCAGTTTCAGCTGGATTCAGGATGTCATCGCTCTCCAGTGCAGTATCATGCAACACCTATCCATCAAACAGAAGGCCTCATCAACAGAGTGGCACTTTGAGAAGCAAATACACAATCAAGTGGAACATCAGAGGACATGAAAACTCAGGCCTCATTAGAAAGGACTTCTTCCCCTGACCCCTGCTCTAAAGCTTGCAGTACACCCAGTGACTCCCAGGGGGCCTCTCTTTCCAAGGACAGCCCATCAGGGCTAGCTCTTTGCAAATGCACCGCGACACCATGTCAGAACTGTAGGAAACCTAACGGACCTCTGGAATTGGTTCAGCCTCCCAGAGCCAATGGACCTGTAGACTGTAACAGTGCCTCAGATTCCTGCAGGCAGGCTGAGCTACAGAACAGACTGAAGCCTGGGAAAACGCCATCAGCTTCTGCCTCTGGACTGGTGAACCACATAGGAACAGAAACGGTTAAGAAGGAACCCGAGAGCACTGTAAATGCATGTGCCTAACAGAACTGCCCCACTGCCCCCACGATATGGCCCCACAGTGGCCAACAGAACCACAAGAGCCAGACAGAGCCCCAGGAGGAGTGTGTGAGCACCGATGAAAAGCCCTCCATCTCAATCACCAGCAGTTCCTTGACAGATGCGCCATCTAGAGGCAGCCAGGAGCACGACACAGTAAAGTCTGGATCAGCACCTACTCCAGGTACGCATCATCAGAAATGTCAAAGCTGCAGTCTTAATGTATCACTTTATACAGCTAATAATAATAATGATAATAATAATAATTTATTTTAATAATACTTTAATGTGTAAGAGATAATGTACAGTAGCTAGAGTGATTACGAGGGCCCCACCCTGGAGCCAGGCCTGGGGAGGAGCTCAAGGGAGTCTAACCAGAGACTGTGTTTTAGCCCATGCAGTCTGGCTGTGTACAGGCTAAAGAGATGACATGGGCCCACCCCCCCATGTGCTCACCACTTGGAGGAGGTGTTGTGGGGGTTTTGTTTTGGTATTGAGAATTGCATAATTTTATTGTATTAGTACTGACTAGTAAATTTCTGGGGTGGTGACAGATGACCGAAGTGTAAATCCATTATCACTGCTATAGTACCAATAGTATTACAGTGCAATATTAGTGACACAGCACGAGTTAAATCTAAGCACAAAAACAGCCTTTAGTGTTTTCTCTGGAAATGTTAAGTACAAGTAAAAACATAACACTGTAGTTTAACAGTAATTAAAGTAAACTAAACTTGTAAGTCTAAAGTCATCATACAGGCTTGTTGTTTCCGCCTATAGTACTAGCCAGGGCTGCAACTATTCATCGAGTAATTTGATTACAAGAAATACTCCTGCTGTTTCATTTAATGCATGACTCTTTAGAGCTTGTCACGTAGAGCTTGTTAACTTAACACTGATGTCAGATCAGTTTCTTTCACCAGCAGATGCAAAATGATCAGAGTGGATGGTGTTTGGTCAGTGAATTATTTATTTAGTTTACTAAGAGTAAGACAAAAAACAGCATTTTTATTTGCTGCTCAGGTGGGAAGCTGACTTGGTATCTGACGTCTCTTTACGTTTACTTGCCACAGACTGGACAGAGCAGTGTCAGGTGACAACATACATGTTAGTATGTCTCAAAGGGGACAGTAAATCATGGGCAGACTATTGACAGATTTTACAAACCAAAATCACTGACACGGGCAAGACCGTATCGATCAGAGGTTCTGAGTTTTGATTCATTTTCGATGTGATAGGAGAGAGGTCCAGATAGACGACTGGCATTAACTGGGAAAAAAGTGGACATTGGTCAGAAATTACTTCTGATAACAGTGCTTCTGTCAGTTCGCTGTAACTCTTCATGCAGAGATGTGCTGTTCATTTTTATTGGGATCCTTGACTCCCAAAAAACCAAACACACTCATGATAGTTAAAGGAGATGAAATAATGTTGCAACAAGTTCTCGTGATTCTTTGAAGTGTGTTAAATGAAGTCTTTTTGTAGAAATTTGGCAAGTGTATCACTTTGTGCATCAACCAGTTGGAGTGACTTTTTAGACACTGGAGCACTTACACAGCTGGGCCGTCATATTCAATGTCAGCTTGTCTCTTTTTTCCTCTCCTGTCCCTCAGACATAAAGGCTGCTCCTGCACTGATGGACTCACTGCTGCCCAACACACTGCCCTCCATCACCAACCTGTCCAGCTGCATGAAGGATGGAAAAGAGGAGGATGGGGGTGAGTTTGTCACTCTGTGGCCACATGTGACAGTTTAAGAGCCTTCGTATTGCTGTGTTCTGCTATGAAGCACACGAAGATGTAATTAGCTTTTAGCGGTTGTGTGTTTGTGTGTGTGTGCATGGATCGAGCTGGACAAACTGGATACAGAGATGATCAAGCTCTTGGCACATCAGAGGATCCAGCAGCTCTTTGCTCCCAAAGTGCCCAGCACCCACCCTCCCCCCACCACCAGCACTACCCCAAAAACCTCAGCACCCCACCCAAACAGTAAGACACCTTTGCACTACAGTTTAGTCTGTTTACTTGTCAAGAAGTCAGTTTTTCTGCTGTTTGATTGCTGTTTTGTTCTAATTATTAAAACCTACACTCTCCTCCTTCCAGGTCAGAAAAAGGTGCAAGCCAGAGCGGTCTTTTACCCTCTGACAGGAAGAGGAGCAGCTGTCAGCATGTGCTATAGGACGTTACACATAGGATCAGGTAGGACATTCAGTCGCTGTGACTTTGACCCTGCTGCATTCTGTGCCCTGGCTCTGAGCCACTCTTAGGTTTCACCTTTGATGGGGAAAGGTTCACGTACTGACGTACTTTTTAAAAATCATACCAGTTCACCAAACTCCAGTCAATCATGTTTGATTTAGGTTATATTCTTGCCTTGTGACTAAAGTTTAGTAAGACAGAAGTAGAACATAGGTAGGGCCCCATCATACCTGCTGTGTGGTGCCTGGCAAATGTCACCGTACAGCAAAGTTGATGTTACATGTTGTAAGCTGTCATCGCTGCTGGTCATGCACTTCTCTATTTTTATAATCTGGTGTGTTGTTGCATTGCTGCTGCAGCTGGGTTAAAGTCTGTTTTTAATGGCATCCTAACATCATATCAGTACAGACATTTAGAGATTCACAGGTTTCACAGAGGGAGATGTTGAAACTTTGAAACTTGGCTTTAAAATTCCTTGGCTTCCAACTTGGACTTCTTCTCCTTCTATACCAGCGCTGATTTGGAGGACGGTTAACACCTATTGTTCAGAAGAATACTGCAGCACGTACATGCACCGTAACAGCTAGCATGAATGGATATAGCTGTGTGATGGTATCACTGGTGACACGCAAAGCTGCCAACACAGCAGGTGTACCAGGGCCCCTGGTTTGGTGTCTTAGACCTGAGCTAATCACTCCTACAGATACAAAACTGGGAAGTGATGCAGAAGCAGTTTGTGGAAAAACTAACAACACCCCATCATTCATCAGCTTGCAGAACCACCAGACAGATTTGCTGACGTGCTTTGAGTCATTGCACTGCCTGATCCTAGGTGACTTTTTTTGGAGTTTAACTCCTGGGAATATTTTGCAGCTGTCTTGCATGTTTTCCACTTGAATAGTGAATAATCTTTCTCATGCTAGAATTATGAGCGTGTTTGGGACTGGCTTTATGCCACCTCAAATACTGACATACTGCACTCCATTTATTCTTTAAGACATCTTTCCTCTTTGGCATTATGTCGACACACACCAGAATGCTTCTGAGTTTATAGAGGTGGTCACTCGTGCTCATAATCAGTTAATCAGTTGTGTTTGATTAGCAGTATGTACCTGCTACTTGTCATCTTTATTTCTATGGAAGCAACAAGGGTTTGCTTAGTGTTTCATACACTAATTCTGCATTTTGGCTTAGTTTTGTCAAATACATGACAGTAATGTCATATTTTATAGTTCATCTGAGGTTATATATCAATACTTAATTTCAAGACCTGCTAAAAACAACATGATTTTTATTTTGTCCTAATATGTAAACCTTGACAGAAGGTGTGCTTTTAACCATGACTGTACTTCTGCACAACAGGCAGCAGTACACAACAGAGTATAATAGAATAATATACTGAGCCTGTACTAGCTCCCAATCTCTGCATCATTTGTCAGGTTGAGTGATAGTTGATACCGTCATCTTTAAATCGGAGTATTTTAAGCAAGTTGTCTGTGAAAGTAAGTTCTTAGACCTGTGAGGGTCGCAACAGGACCATGTGGAATAAAAACGATGTCACATTGGAGTGCAGGTCATTAAAATACATTTTGACACATCAATATTGCAGAAACAAAATCCATGTTGCAAATCTGTATTCTTTGTGTTGTGGGAAAGGGTGTTTAAGTCTTTAACTGTTTTTCTAAGGTGCTGACATGGATGTGTGCCTTACAAACTACGGTCACTGCAACTACGTATCGGGGAAACATGCCTGTATTTTCTATGATGAGGTGAGGCCTTTAAACTACATCACTCTGCAGAGCACTCCTGTGGTTGTTAGTGACCAAGATGTAAATTGTGTGTGTGTGTTTGTCGTCCTTCAGAATACCAAGCATTATGAGCTTCTGAACTACAGCGAGCATGGCACCACAGTGGATAATGTCCTGTACTCATGCGATTTCTCTGAGAAGTCCTCACCATGTCCACCCGGTGGCCTGGTAGCCAAAGTCCAAGGAATCATTCGTAAGTACATCTCCTTCATCTGTTTGGATTGGCTTGAAGGAACCCAGGTCTGTGTGCCCAGTTTGATTTGGATTGCTGATGAGGTCGTCACTCATAGATTTTGTATGAACCTTTTATGAATATCCATCCATCTTCTTCCACTTAGACACTCATCTGTATGTGTTCTGGTTAAAACAGTTAAAATTTTATTTGTGAAGAAATCATAACATCATTGCTTCTGTAAATTTAAGGAATACTTTAATTTATACTCTAATACTGAAAAGAATCATTTTTAGTTTGGCTAGAATTTCAGGAAGTGTAGCCCCCCCATGTGCTTAATGTCAGTGTCCTGTTTGTTACACTGACACTGCTCCTGCAGTATCGGTCAGCTTTTAGTGTTCTTCATCCAAATTGTGGTCAAGGTCACATTTGTCATTCTTAATGGGTACATGTAATTAGTTTGTGCAGAGAATCGGTTCTCCGTCTGTTGTAGGTTCTGGTTAGAGTGCCAGCTTGAAGTGCAGGGAAAAAAACAAACCATGAGTTTGGTGTTGGAGTTCATCTCCATCCATAATGGCGATCTAGCCAGCGAGCCTGCTGGTAGAGAAAACACCAAATGGGAAAGAACGGGCTGGCTTATTATTATCAGTTGCAATTTCAAGGTAAAAGTAAGGATGTAGTAAACGTACAGTACAGTGGTAAACTTGGTGCATGTGGCATTGTAGCAATGAGAAAGGTAAATAAATAAAGTGCTAAAATGAGCAGTCAGATATACTTGTTCTGTGGCAGACCACGTTACGTAAAATCTGAATGTTGCTGGTATCACATAAAGCTTCCAGTCTTAATCTGTTATTAAAGATCATTTGGACAGATGTTTAATTAGTAAAGAGCTGCAGTGTGAAACAGCATTAAATCAAATTTCTCTGAAAGTGTTTATAGATGATGAGTGTAAAACATGTTTGCCAGAGTTCAGCTTTCCACATGATTTTAGTCTCATTTTCAAAACAAAGTGTTCATTTTTTATTTTGTGGATAAAATGTAATCAGTGAAATCTTTTCATGGTTGCATTGTCTCCACATTAATGGAGTTTACTGTGACACTAGTCTGTACAGACGTCTTTCTCAGACCTGCTGCATTTCTTCTTTGCGTAGGTCGCAGTAAGAAACGGGAAGAGGACGAGGGAGCCAACTCCATGGTGGGGTTGTTGCCAGTAGGAGGAGTGATGAGTAGCCAATGTCAGGGTGGTGCTGAGCCGTCGTGTAGCTGCAAAGCGAGTAGCTCCAGTCTAATTGGAGGCAGCGGGGCGGGCTGGGAGGGCACGGCCCTGCTCCACCATGGCAGCTACATCAAACTGGGCTGCCTCCAATTTGTCTTTAGCGTCACTGAGTTTGCCAGTAAGCAGCCCAAAGAGGAGCAGGCCACTACACCTGCTGCCAGTTGCACAAGCACCAACACCAGCAGCAGCAGTGTCATCAGCACCACCCTCACCACCACCGCTAACACCTCCACACCACCACCACCCAGCACTGCCACAACAAGCGGCTTTTCCAACCAGGATGAGGCTGACTCTGAGACTGTACCTCCCCACCAAGTGCCCGTACTGCGTTCTAACTCTGTTCCATAATCCGCACAGGAAGCCCCGCCCTCCCTCTTATTTTGCACCTTCTGTGTCACGATGAAGGGAAAGCTGCACAGCTGGTTGGTCAACAGGGAAAAGTTCTTTTTTTTAATTTTTTTTTTTTTTAAATGGTTTATATCTTTGCATGAACTTGAAGTATTATTGACAATCTCTTTTTTTCTTTTTTCTTTTAAATGACTGACGTAACCGTTAGGACCGTTAGGACTTTGAGCAAACATTACTTCTTTGCGCTCAATCTTTGTTTTTGCCAGTATATTAGTTATGTATGGTGTAACCTTTTTGTCAGTCAGCCCATTTAGCACAAACATTTTTTGTTTTTTTTCCTTTGTAGTATTGAATTCCATACATTCTAATTTCTTTTGCTGCTTTTGCACCACAGGTAGCTATATATGTATGAAAACATACATGCTTATACACTATAACATGTATATATAATGTAAATACATTTTAATTCAGTGCCTCTCGATTGGAGAAACATTGGATTTCATGTAGATTTGCCATTTTTTGGTTTTTAACTGTACAGCTCATTGAATTTGTGATACTGTGTAGAGTACCAGACGTTTTGTGATAAAACTTGTTCTTAGTCTGTACTTTTCGCTGTAGTCCATCTGTAAATACCGTATAGTTTTAGCACTCATTTTAACATCTTGTGCTGCTGTGTATATAAGCACTCTTTGTCTGTACCTGCTTGTCTGTTCAAACCTGTAAATACAGAAAGATTTTCTAAGAACAAACTCAGTGTTTATGCCTGTTATTTTCAGCCTTGTTTTCACTTTCTGAGACAGCAAGTTCAGTACTGAGAGGGGTGGATCTCTCTAAAAACTAAGACACCTCAAACTGTTGGTGATATAAGGCATCTACTTGGCTTCTTAAGCTACTACAGAAGTAGCTTCTGAAAAGTCTTGGACGTAGCGTCCAAGACTTTTCGAGGATTGCAAAACCTATCTATGAACTGTTAAAAGTTAAATCGGACATGCCAACCTTCCCATCGCGCCAACTGAAGACTAAAGGTCCCCAGTGGTGTCAATAATCCATTGACCTACGTTATGGGTACTGCCAAGCTTAATGCCGTGGGCCATCGCTGGGTCGGGGAACTGTCAGACTTTCACTTTGAGATCAAATACAGGCCCGGCCGGGCCAATGTTGATGCTGACACATTGTCCCGTCTGCCCCTTAACATTGACATGTATGTGGGTGAGTGCACTGAAGAGTTACCACCTGAGGTGGTCCAAGCAGCCTGGGGTGGGGCTAGAGCAGCTCGAGAAAGTGATGTTGCATGGATTGCTGCCCTAACTCTCGCTGAAAATGCAGCCCGGGAGCCACATCCAGTTTTTCCAATTAAAAAAAAAAAATAATAATGGATTTATTATTATTATTAGAAGCAGATAATGTCACACAAAAGCTACACAGACAGGTGGGCAAAAAGAATGACAGAAGCGTACAGGATAGCCAGTGAGAAAAGTAGATTGTCTAGTATCAAAAGCAAGTCTTTCCATGATAAAAAGCTGAGGGGTGTAGTTTTACAGCCTGGTGATAGGGTCCTCGTAAGAAACTGCAGTGAACGTGGAGGACCAGGGAAGCTGCGATCTTACTGGGAGAAAACCATTTATTTGGTCAAAGGGCAAATAGGTGATAATCCAGTTTATGCAGTCTATTCGGAGGGCAGTAATGGAAGTAAGACCAGGGTCCTACACCGTAACCTGGTAGGATTTCTGGATATGAGCCACCTCCACTATCTGCCGGTGGTACATATCAGGGGCCTGTCCTTCCATGATGGTTCCTCGCCTTCCTCCTCTTTCTTGGGTTTCTGCTGCCCGAGGTATTCACTGAGCACTCTGTCAGTTGAGGCCATCTTCTTTTTTCGTTTGTTACAGACGGGACAGACATGACTGGGGGATAGGACAGGGAGAAAGAATGAAAGAAAGAGAGGGAGAGAAAGAAAAATAGAGGGGAGAAGAGATGGTGAGAAAGGGGGAAAGGAAAGCAGACCGCCTCCTAATCTGCAGTAGCAGGGAGGCCGCGCATCCCAGACCCCAATCCGACGGCCAGCACCTCCTCCCAGTCCCCCAGCCCTGACGGTTAACAGAACTGGGGTGAATGAAGAACCCAAACCTCCCTCCGCTGTAGTGTTGCTGCGTGCTGTTTTAAAGTGCATTTAAAACACAGGAGGGCATGGTGCTTCCTGCCAGAGAGCAGCACGGCTCCTCCCGAAAACCCTCAGTTTTTATATGCATTTAAAATTGAGGGTAGGGCACCAGCGCCAGAGGTGAGTTTGAATACACAGACCGTCCTCTGGACGCTGTATGACGTGCCCACTCCCAAGGCCCTATATGTATGTGTTATGAGAGTATGATTAATGCAGATGTCTATGTAGCTCCCGTCAGCCACCACGCGGACAAGTTCTTGTTTACAGATGATTTATTCGTTTATATGTTCGGCGACAAGATCACTCAGCGTCATCATCATCATCGTGAGAACTACCCAAACAAAACAATTACAATAAGCAACATGTTTACAATAACTCTTATCACAGTAAATCCAAACAAACAAAGGCATAGACACATAAATGCCTTTTTATGGCACTTTCATTGAAACTCAAATTAACAGAGGCACCCTGAACACACCTCATTGCCTGCTGTAGCCAAACGGGAGAAAGTCCATTCTTCGTGCGAGCCGCTACTCCTCTCAACAGTAAGTCCACAATTGGGTTTAATTTAACTCAACTTATGTTCTTTAAAACTTAAGTCCAGTTTAAAGCAGTAGGAAGATGAGGCAGAACTCACAGAGATCCATGCTTCTCTGCTCTTGTGTCACCACAAACTCAGTCCGTGCTGCACGTTACTTCCGCTACAAATTACAAAGTTCCACGATTAAAGGAAACTTACAAATATAAACACAAGGAAAAACATTGGAATACTTCACTGTTAGTTACAGTCTAGGTTGCGGAACAAAATTGAGACACAGGCGGCCGGAAGGGGACAGAGGGGGAGTGCCTCCCCTGCACCCTGGTGACACACCTGCACCCTGCGTGTGTGTGGGTGTGGTGGAGCGGGAAGAGGGAGGCAGCTGAGGATGGGGAGGGAAGAAAGGGGGGGCAAGCGACCCCTCCCTGAGGCCAGCTCCCCTGCTGACCCCAGTAGGCACCCCCACACTCTGGAACCCACCAGGGTAGGTGGCAGCAGCAGCACCACACGGCCCAACAGAGTCCGGGGCAGCCCACCCGACCCCACCCCAGAGAAAACTGCACCCACCCCATCATCCAATCTTCTCCCAGACTACACAAGACAATAGACACCCAGGTTGAGTCATTCTCCACCTCTCCAATATCTCTCCCCCACCTGCAGAGTATGCTCCTGTAGAGAGGAGACCTCCTGCAAAGATGTAACAGCCTCCCCACAGGTTAGAGAGCCCTCCAGTTGGGCCGGTGCACCAAGCGGTCCCCCGCACCGGGCTGAGCCCCCATGCACCCACCCGACCACCACCCCGGCGACACAACAACCAGGACCCAAGGCTCAGCCAGAGCACCAGCCCGGGGATCCGTCCCGGACGCACCCAGGGGCAGCCAGGCTACCAGGCCAGTAACCAACATCCGCCAGCACAGACCCTCCCCCATCTCTGCTGTACGCAGCCACAAGGAAAACACCATCTAAGAGCCACCAGAGCCCCTAACCAGGTCATGGCCACCACCCCCGCATTAGGCCCTCCAGGGAAAACGTCCCTAGGGAATCCCTAGACGCCCTAAGGCCGTCCCTACCCCCATATCAACCACGATAGCAAAGGCAGGACTAAACCATGACCCCCCACCCCCACTAGGTGATGAAGCCGATCAAAGGAGCCCAGAGGGATTGATCACATGTGATGGCAGAGGCTGTATCAAGACTAATGTGATCTATTAGATGGTTTTTATATTGGTTAGAATTAAGTTTTTTTTTTTCCAGTTAATGAGGACCATTTTCTTGGCAATGCATAGGGCCGTAAAAACAATGCGTGCCGTGTTTATTTCTGTAGTTACCTCATCCAAGTTGCCCACCAAACACACTAAAGGGGAGGCTGGAATGTTACATTTCAGACACTTTGATAACTCTACACATATCTCGCGTCAAAACTTCTGAACTGGTGGACAGAACCAAAGAGAGTGGATGTAATTGTCCGGTGTATTTGCTGTGCAGTGTGAACAGTTGTTGGAAGGCGTATAGCCCATCTTGAACATCCTATGACCAGTACAGTGCACTCTATGTAATATTTTGTATTGTATTAATTGCAAACTGCAAAATTTGTGATCCATTGAAAGATTTTTAAGCATATCTGAGACCAAAGGTTTTGGTCTAAGATGATCGATAAATCCACTTTCCATTTTGCAATAGGAAGGGATACTGAGTCATCTATTTTAGAAAGTGTTCTGTATATTTTTGACAATAATTTGGGGGTTTTTAGATTAAAAAATTGTACCACAGTTGGTGGTGTTTGTAATTCAGCTTCACTGGGATTAAATTTCTTTTTTACTGTGGATTTAATTTGTTGATATTCCAAAAATCTTTTCTTGTTGATCCCATATTGTATAACTAGTCTGTCAAACGAAATAAAGTCTGTTCCTTCCAATATATGTTCCAAGTATTTAATTCTTTTAGAACTCCAATCTGGCAAGTTGATCATATTATTGTTTTGTAATATGTCCGGATTGTTCCAGACAGGTGTATGTTTGCATGGGATTAGTGAAGACTGTTATTTTTAGAAACTCCCACCATGCTGTTAGAGAAGAGCTGATGTTGATGCTTTTAAAGCATTCATGTCATTTGATGTTTGAGCTGATAAATGGTAGGTCTGAAATTTCTAGATTATTACATAGTGCCTGTACTACATCTATCCAGGGTTCATCTAAGAAGGTGTGTTTTAACCATCTAGAGATGAACTGAAGCCTGTTGGCTAAATAGTAGTGATTGAAGTTAGGCAGATCTAGTCCTCCTTTATCCTTGGTCCTTTGTAATGTTTTTAAGCTGATACACGGGGGTTTATCTTTCCAAAGCAATTTAGAAATATACAAGTCTAGAGATCTGAACCAATCTTGTGATGGCTTACTTGGAATAATTGAAAATAAATAGTTTATTTTTGGCAATACCATCATTTTATAGCAGTTGAGGCAATCTTTGTGATGTATTTGTGGATGTCTCTTGTCTCACCCTGAACTGTGGTGCTGACACTCACCAGTCCCAAGCCTCCTTCTGTCACGGGTTGCCGGGGCAAGCCGTGTGTATTATTAAAGGACCCAAGATGCAGGTGGCTTCTGAAGTGAGTGAGCTTTATTGCGACAGTGATATACCAAACAAAGGAAAGGGTGGCGAGAAACAGAACTGAAAACACTCTAAACTGGGAAAACTAAAACTTAAACAACAAAACCTGACATGAATGAGGGTACCCTGCAGGGAGAACAACGCGGGGAGTAAACTGAACACACTGAGATCAGACACGGACCTTCAAAGTAAAACAGGAAACACACACACACGCAAGGACACAGACTCAGAGACGCGGGCTAACACAGAGACCTTACTACACAAAAGGGGATACACAGGCAAGGATGACACCAAACAGAGGGAACACAACTAAACCCATGGAAACCAAAACACAACAGTCATAATACATAAAGCTATCAAAAGTAAAAGTACAAAAACCAAAAACACTGGGTCACCAACCCAGGACCATGACACCTTCCTTCCGCTTAGCGTACAGCCTCAGGATGCTGGACTTGAGGAGAAACCCTCCATGCAAGGTCAGGAGTTTTCTTGTCTTGATGTCAGTGGCTTCTATCTCCTCCTTTGGCCAGCTTATTATCCCAGCAGGGTACCTGATCACGGTAGGGCGTAGGTGTTGATAGCCTGGATGTTGTTCTTACCGTTCAGCTGACTCCTCAGGACTTGCCTGACCCTCTGCAGGTACTTGGTGGTTGCAGCTTTCCTAGCGGCCTCTTCGTGGTTCCCATTTACCTGTAGGATTCCCAGGTACTTGCAGCTGTCCTCTATGTCTGCAATGTTGCCTTGTGGTGGTTTGATCCCCTCAGTTCTGACTACATTCCCTCTCTTTGTTATCATCCGACTACACTTCTCCAGTCCGAATGACATTCCGATATCATTGCTGTATATTATATCCTGGTGGTGTGAATCAGTGAATCGATGTCTCGTTAACTCTTGGCATACAGCTTGATGTCATCCTTGTACAGGAGGTGGCTGACAACTGTTCCATTCCGTAGTTGGGATCCGTAGCCAGTCTTGTCAATGATCTCACTGAGGGGGTTCAGGCCTATGCAGAATAGCAGTGGGGACAGAGCATCTCCTTGGTAGATCGCGCACTTGATGGTGACTTGGGCTATGGGCTTGAAGTTGGCCTGTAGTGTTGTACGCCACATCCCCATTGAGTTCCTGATGAAGGCTTTTAGGGTCCTGTTGATCTTGTATAGTTCTATGCATTCCAGGATCCAGGTGTGGGGAACTGAGTCATAGGCCTTCTTGTAATCAATCCAGGCAGTGCACAAGTTGGTCAGTCTGTTCTTGCAGTCTCGGCTGATTGTTCGGTCTACCAGTAGCTGGTGTTTTGCGCCCCGGGTATTCTTGCCCATCCCTTTCTGTGCCCCACTCATGTATTGACCCATGTGCCTGTTCATCTTTGCTGCTATGATGCCTGACAGGAGCTTCCACGTGGTGGTGAGGTAGGTTATTGGTCGGTAGTTGGAGGGGACCGGCCCCTTCTGGGGGTCCTTCAAGATCAAGACTGTCCGGCCTTTGGTTAGCCATTCTGGGTGTCTCTCGTCAACTAGCAGCTAGTTCATTTGTGCTGCCAGATGCTCCTGGAGTGCAGTCAGCTTCTTCAGCCAGTAGGCGTGAACCATTGCGGGGCCTGGTGCTGTCCAACTCTTCATACTGGAGACCCTTTCTTGGATGTCTGCCACTATTGGGGAGGCTGTATATCAGGAGGTAGAGCTGGTGACCTACTGATTGGTTCAATCCCTGGCTCCTCCAGTCTGCATGCCAAGTATCCTTGGGATACTAACCCCAAGTTGCTCTCCAATGCATCCATTGGAGTATGAATATTGTTAGACAGCACTCAGTTTAGAGTCAGTGCTTGTGAGAATGGTTGTGACTGGGTAATTGTGGAATGTTGTATACAGCGCTTTGAGTACTCTGGGAGAGTAGAAAAGCGCTATATAAGAATCAGTCCATTTACCATTTACTGTGATGGTTACTTGACCCTGTTCAGGGAGGTTGCTGTGGTCTGCCCTCAGATCCACTAGGCATAATTGCTGTTAAAGGTTGCATCCTTCTCCCATATGCTCTTCCAGTATTGCTCTGTCTCCAACATTGGTGGTGCTGTTCTCATATTGTTCCTCTGACACTGAGTGTACACCTGGGCTGGTTCTGTGGAGAGCAACTGGTTTATTCTCCTGCCTTCGATCTCTCTGGTGTACCTCTTTAAGCGGCTGGCCAAGGCTGTGAGTCATTGCTTGGCAGTTTCCAAGGCCTCAGGTATGGACAGCTTTCTGTACTTCTTAGGCACCTTCTTTGTCACACCTTTCTGCAACTCCGATAGTTGGCTAGCCTCCCTTCGTACTACCTTGATCTCAGCCTCTAGCCACCTTCCCCATGGATGGTACTACCCCTTGTGGCTGTTCAACTTGTAGCCAAGCATCTCACTGATCACGTCTGCCGTATTGTAGATTAGCTTGTTAGTCTCAGTAATGGTGGCTGTAGGTAGGTATCGTTCGTAGTGCTGCATTAACATCATCTAGCAGACCTTCTGAGGGTACTTCCTGTAGTCTTGGTAACCGGCTATGTGGGATCCAGGTTTCAAGCTTGGTCATGATCCTATCTTTCATGTCAGTTCCTCTCGCACTCAACGATCCTTCTCCTATCCACCAATCTCTAGCTGTGAGAGGGGTCCCTTCTTTCGAATGTTGGAACACTGAGCTACTAGTTGTTTCGCTGTCATTGTGGATGTTGGGTATTGAAGAATCCATAGATCCCAACTCTTCATACTGGAGACCCTTTCTTGGATGTCTGCCACTATTGGGGAGGCTGTAGCTCCCCAACAACGCCCTATTTTCATCTGTTGCCCACCGATGCTTGTTCAACACCTGACACGGACCTTGTTGATCCTCTGCTCCAAAGGCATGTTGTCCATTAGTAACGCCGTTACTTGTAACACTGTTATTCCCATCACTGCCAGCTATGTGTGTGTATATATATATATATATATATATATATATATATATATATATATCAGAAAGAGAAGCGATGAGTTGTCTATAAGATGACAACCTTCTTTTTGTTATGTGGAAGATCAGTAGGGGCATAGTGTGCAGCAGTTTTCATGGAGCGTATAAAAGTGGCTACACATTCAGGAGCATGATGGAAGCTGGGCTCTATATATATATGTATATATATATATATATATATATATGTGTATATATATATATATATATATATATATATATATATATATATATATACATAGCTGGCAGTATATTCAGGAGCATGATGAAAGCTGGGCTCTATCTATATATATATATATATATATATATATATATATATATATATATATATATATATATATATATAGATAGAGCCCAGCTTCCATCATGCTCCTGAATGTGTAGCCACTTTTATACGCTCCATGAAAACTGCTGCACACTATGCCCCTACTGATCTTCCACATAACAAAAAGAAGGTTGTCATCTTATAGACAACTCATCGCTTCTCTTTCTGATTTATTTATTTATATAACCAATATTGCAAGATTTTGGAAAACAGTTATCCACATATAAATGGTAGCCTTTTCCAGTAAACCAAAGTACATTGGATCTATTGCTGATATATAACTGAGCCTCTTTTATAACAAAATGGGTGCCAATGGTGTTCTGTCTGGGAGTGAGACCTTGGACTAGATCTCTGTGTCGTCTGTAGGCAGTTACTTACTGGGGCTTTATCTCTCCCATCATCGTGGAAACAGATGTAGAAAACATAGAGTCACATCAAATTTTGACAGCATAAGACATTCTAGATTAAGTTGAGTTTGAAATCTAAATATTTTGCACAACACAACCTTAATACAAAAAACTTGGAAGAGCAGAATGTGTAAGGGCTGTGTGGCTGCAGTTCTGGTGGGGACAAAGGATCCCGAGGCTTCATCTTCTTGGCTATTTCAAGTTTGCAATAACCTTCCTGTCAGTTTGTCTTTTAGATTATGTGACCCATGGATAGAGTTGGGAAAAGGGTTGACTTAGCCTAGTGTATTTAAGGACCTTTCACTTTTACCTCTTACTTCTCTCTAACTGTCAATTCAATTCAATTCAATTTTATTTATATAGCGCCAAATCACAACAAAAGTCGCCTCAAGGCGCTTCATGATACAGAGAAAAACCCAACAATCATATGACCCCCTATGAGCAAGCACTTTGGCGACAGTGGGAAGGAAAAACTCCCTTTTAACAGGAAGAAACCTCCGGCAGAACCAGGCTCAGGGAGGGGCGGGGCCATCTGCTGCGACCGGTTGGGGTGAGAGAAGGAAGTCCTAATCCTCTATTCTAAACATCCTGCTATTTAATCCCGTGTTTCTTTTAGCAGTTGCAGACATGTCTGGGAGGACGTACGACATCTATAGGAGCTGCTTTAGGAGACTCTTGAATTTATGAATTGAATATTGAATTGTTTGTTAGTCAAACAGAAGTTTGTCAGTGATTGAAGTTCATTAGCACTGAAAACTGTTTAGGCCAATATTTGGCATAAAGTTGACTATATTGGGGTTCCTTAACAGCTAGACATAAGTCCATCCATTGGTTGACTAATTTTCTATGTTTGTTCATTTTTGTTCAAGACAGAGAGTAGTGATTGGATCTGATTTCAATGCACATGAAGCTGAAGGGAGAAGAGTTGTTGGGTAGTAATGGTGTGAAGGAGAAATGCAGATGTTAGTGGATTTTGCAAAAAGCATGGAAATGGCTGTGGTGAACATGTCAAGATATCAAAAGGTTTATTGCTGGTTTATTCTCCTTACTTTGCAAGTCTGGGCTTTGAAGGCTCTGAGGAGGGGAGGTTCATGGGAATTTCCAGATTATCCAAGATGTAATAGCAAACAAGAGAGAAGGCTAAACAGATGTCCAGTCCATGGACACAATTACCTCTAAACATTGGGGACAACAGGGTTACACAAGGAAACAAATAAAAAAAGGTTTTTACTGAAGAGCTACCTAGTTTACCACTGTGGAGGGCAGGTGGCACAGGTTTAAGTAGCTCTCCCCCTGATTCCTTGCAGATGAGGCCCAGGTGAGATGCAGGAAGCTCCACCCCAAAGGGATGGACAGGAGACCAGCAGCCGCAGGTGAAAAAAAACCTCAGACACTCTCACGGACCATGACACTTTGGGTCCAATTCCTTGACAGTGGATTTGTAAGGCACTGTACCCCTCTTATTAATGACACTAATTTTTAATTCAGGTCTTGTGTAATTTGGCAAACTTTCTTCCTATTTTCCTTACTTAGCAATGGCTGTTTGACAGTCACCCTCTCAAGTTTCACCATTTTATTGTGACCATTTGTGATGAGGCTTTGGTTTGGTATTTTCATGAAAATATTTTTTTTACTCTATTAAAATAACCATACCAGTTTGACTTATACTTACAATTTACTCAGATTCTGAGTATATGTATGTAATTATAGGCACATACCAAAAAACCTGTATGTACCTGTAAGTGGCTTTAAAAAACATTGTTGTCTCTAGCATGGCAAGATCTTTGATATGAAGAATGTTGCACGTTCTTCACAAACAACTACGCTGTAGTTACACCACTTGACACAACATTATGCTATTTATGTAATCTGGAGTATCTGGGTGCTTCACACTATCAGCTACATTGCTTTATTAGTCCACCTGACAAATTACACCAGCTTAGTCTAGCCCATTGTTAATTATACACCGGCTACTGAACTACACACCTGAATGCAGCCAGGCTGATTTCATTCTGGCTACATTCCTGTTTCCTCAGTTGTCGCCAAATCATTGCACTGGACTCATTACTCAACCTTGGCTCCCTCGCTTGCATACTCACTTTGCTTAAATTCACCTTGGTGTCCTTTTGCCAAAGCTGCCGCTGCAGAGCTGAAGAGCTGTGGAGAGAGGGCTTGAGAGGAGCGACGTGGAAAGCAGCGAGCTGCATGGTGTTACACTCAGTGTTGGGGAGTAACGGAATACATGTACCAACGCTATGTATTTAAAATACAAAATATGAGTAACTGTATTCCGTTACAGTTACCGTTTAAAAAGGTGGTATTCAGAATACAGTTGTTGAAATAAAAGGATTACACGGCGCTCTTTTCCTGTTCCATATGTTAGGCTATGCCCTATTTTTAGTAATTCCACACTGGTGGAACCCAAACAAAACACGCATTAAGAGGCTCTAATGCCTGTGTCTCAATCTCGTGGCCCATGTCACCTCTAATGACATGAAGAAATATTTTTAAAAATTATTATGCAAAAAATTATTTAATATGAAGGCAATAGGCAGAGTGTTATAGGCATAGCCCTAAAGAATGTAGCATCATAGGCAGTGTAGTCCGTGCTGCAGGGAGAATGGACTGCCATACACGTTATGTGTCCGTGAGCGAGGAAGGGAGAAAAAGGAGAGTGGAAAAGTACGAGCTGTCACTGAGCAGAAACGGGAGCTGGAGGCATGTAAATATAATAATAACCACTGCAGCCAAGAAGAGTGCCTGACGAGCCTCGTTGTAAGTAATCTATTAAGACTCGACTGTACACCGTGTTCGTGTTTTCCTCCGAAACAATAAGTTACGTTGGAGCAGCCTTTCAACGCCTCTCTCTGTCTCTCGCTAGCAAAGTTGACCCAGACAACAAAGTAAAGCTAGTTTTCAGCTATGAGTCCGACACAGAACCCACCGTATTAGCCAGAGGTCCCTTTACTACGGTTCGGAGCTGCGGACCTGTTTTATATAAGCACGGAATAGTTTTCTATACGAGATCGCTGCAAAAATGGTGAGTACCTTCAGTAATAGTAATAAATCACACAGCAATAGTACATTCATGTAGTTGTAAAACGCATGATAATATCTCAAGTAATCCAAAGTATTCAGAATACGTTACTCTCATTGAGTAACGTAACGGAATACGTTACAAAATACATTTTAGGGCATGTATTCTGCAATCTGTAGTGGAATACATTTGAAAAGTAACCTTCCCAATGATGTTGCCTCTCTCCTGACACGTTTCCTGTTCCTTGTTTGCCTTTGACAGGAACTGCTGCCAAACCTTCCCGTTTCCCCAGGTCAAGACTGTTCTTACAAGTTCTGTCATATCTGGGATAATTTTAATGGTTAAGTCAGTCACCTAATCTCAGAGTGTGCTTTTCAGTTTCTGAAGTCGGCAGGACCCACAAATATGTCTGTGAAGACATCTAGGTTGGGGAGGCCAGTCCATCACTCATAGTCTCCTAGTGTGTATTTTTCTATCCAGGCCTCCCCAACGTAGATGTCGACATTATTGAAGCAGTGTGGGATCATCTTAACAGAGAATAGAATAAAAGCCAGCCAACATAAAAAAGAGCATCTTTGAATGTTCTTCAAGAAGACTAGAGATCCAGAATACCCTGTTATATTTATTAACATCATTAAACACTAGTGACCTGGTTCCACTAGAAGGAAGCAGGAATTCCAAAACAGGTGTGCTTAAGAGAGTTTGGGCGGGTTTGAAGAATAAAGAAAATGCCAAATGTCAACTTTCAAGCTTGTTAAAATGGTACAAACTCTGTTTTTGCCTTATATACTGTAGTTCCTATCCAATCTTGTCCATGCACTATATAAGGTGTAATCGGGATTAGCTAATGTTGAGCTAACAAAGTAAGTGAGATTAAACTGAAAGACAGAACTGGCTGACCTCAGTGAGAAAGGTGTTACCTTATATTACAAGGGTGGAAATGATAGGCATACTGTACATAACTGCAAAGCTGAGGGCAAAGAGAGGGAGCCTTTCAGGTCTGGCATCAGACTAAACTTAGGTGTAATATTTCTTTATAACCAGCATAAGCTAATTAGTGGATGATTTTCTGCTAAAACCATATTCATATGTGCAAGTTTGTTTTCCAAATGAGACATCAACACCAAATGCGTGGATGATGTTTTCAGTATGGAGGTAGAAACAGTAAAATGGCTTGTGCGTCATTAGTTAAAACAGAGTTTATTCATAATGCTGAGCAAATTTTAGGGTAAAAATATACATACAGTGTTGGGGAGTAACGGAATACATGTACCGCCGTTACATATTTAAAATACAAAATATGAGTAACTGTATTCCGTTACAGTTACAGTTTAAAAAGGTGGTATTTAGAATACAGTTACTTTGTTGAAATAAATGGATTACACGGCGGTACTTCCCTGTTTCATATTGTGGCGGGTCAGGACTGTTTGGGTTTTGTTTGACAGCTACGTTCTGTTGTTCCAGGTGGCAGCGTTACGGTTGCCATGGTTACAGGGTGACGCTCTCTCTCTGCGTGTTTCCTGGGTGAGAGAGCGCCTGTTGTTGTTGTTGTGCTAAGCTAATAGGCAGAATGCTACAGGTATAGCTCTAAAGAATGTAGCATCATAGGCAGTGCAGCCAAGAAGAGTGCCTGACGAGCCCAGCTGTAAGTAAGCTATTAAGACTCGACTGTACACCGTGTTCGTGTTTTCCTCCAAAAACAATAAGTTCCGTTGGAGCAGCCTTTCAACGCCTCTCTCTGTCTCTCGCTAGCAAAGTTGACCCAGACAACAAAGTAAAGCTATTTTTCAGCTACGAGCCGACACAGAACCCACCGTATTAGCCAGAGGTCCCTTTGCTACGGTTCGGAGCCGCGGACCTTCAGTAACAGTAATAAATCACAGCAATCCCATATGGAAAAGATATATATAAATCTTATAAAGTTTGTATCTGTCTTGTGTGAAACTTGTATGAAAAGCATACAAGAGTAAAAACAGATATAAGATCCATTGAAAAATTATATAATGAAACTTGTATGTTTTGGATACTTACTAAAACAATATATGAAAGTAATGAGAAAGTGGCCACTTTCATGAGTAAATCATGTAAGCCTTATATGATTTACTCATGAAAGTGGCCACTTTCATGAGTTAAGTCATATAAGTTTTTACTATTTCTTTTCCATATGGGATAGTACATTCATGTAGTTGTAAACAGCATGATAATATATTAAGTAATCCAAAGTATTCCAAGGCTCGCAAAATTTCAAAATCTCTGGTAGCCCTTCGGGCAGGCATTCTTCAGTTTTTGGTAGCCCAAAATAAATTTAAGTAGCCCGAATAAAAAAAGAAAGCTATTTTTTAATGTTTTGTTTCCTTTACAATATTATACATTAAAATATAATATTGTAACGGAAACAAAAATTAATCAAAAAAATTGTTAAAATACAAATCACAACAACTGTATAAAAATTACAATCATCAACTCAAATACTTGGTTCAAATTGAACAGAAATTTCTATGAACTGAAAGAACTGTGTAGAACATGAATCAGTCTGTGTCAGATCCTAAATCTGAAATTTCCACTGAAGTCACGGGTAAGAGGTAAGTGGAACCAAGATCTAGGCCATTTGCTTTTTGAAGTTTGCAAAGACTGCTAAATTTTGCCAATATAGTTCACTCTTATAGCACGCTGTTCTAAACAGCTTTTTCAGGAGTTCTTGTTGTGCTTGGTTTATTTTTAGTATGTTTTTTTGCAATTGCTGTTTGTTCTGGGAACGATACTGCAGACTGAGCAATAATGCATTTCTTGCATTTCTCATGGGTTCTGATGGGGTCTTTCTTAAAATTACTGGTCCCAGTAACAAAGGTGCTTGTCGACTCAGAAATCAAATGAAACTCACAACACACCTGGCAGAACATCATGTTATTTAGCTTGTCATATTCCAGCCACAGAAATTCTTTTGTCCATGAAACCAAAAAACCTGCGCTTTCTTTTTGCCTCATAGTCTGATTTGTCATAACTTTTCCGTTTTGTGGTAAGCTTTTCTTTGGCTGCCCCTTCTTCACCCTGACCTGTCTTATTTGGCTGAGCAGAACTAAAATACCAGCGTAAATCCTGCTGCTTTTACACACGTACTTACATAATGGTCAGCGATTCTTTGCGCACTCAACCTCTCACATGTTTAAGCTTGCTGCAAGAGATTTCACTTGTCGCGTTTGAATAGTAAGCTAATGAGTGATAAGACTATGTCAGAGGAATTGGTGCGCAATTAATCGTCACTCACCAATCAGTACTGCTGCTCCCTACACACCGTTCGCGCGATCGCAAAATGAAAGTGAAAGCAAAAAACAACCGCAAATTCAAACGCGATTTCAATATGTCACATATTGACAGTGGCTCATCGATGCCAATGACATAATTACTCAGCTACATTGGCGAAAGAATGCAAAAGCATAGACATATATTTTCCTTCCTACGATAGCCCGACGGGCAGGGCTGAGTTAGATTTTGGTAGCCCGACTGGAAAAATCGCTAGCCCCGGGACGTCGGGCTAACGATTTTGCGAGCCCTGTATTCAGAATACGTTACTCTCATTGAGTAACGTAACGGAATACGTTACAGAATACATTTTGGGGCATGTATTCTGTATTCTGTAATGGAATACATTTTAAAAGTAACCTTCCCAACACTGTATACATAAACACAGAAAGAATCCCAATGTTGTACTTGCTGCATTTTAGCATATGTTGCTCATTGTGCATTCACTCTTGTGACTCTCGTCCTAGATACAATGTAGCATCTCAAAAGGGTTTCGTTCTCAAAACATGAGGTACACTACAAACAGCAAAGTCTACCATCACCTTTTATTCGACATAATGAATGAGTCAATTGAATCACTGACCAACATAAATACTCATCTTGGTTTACACACACAGATACACAAAGATAGAGTGAGAGGAAACCATTCAGCATGAGTTGTTGTGATGTAATTACTTTTCATTTGATGTGAAAAATTATTCAAAGTCAATGAGATGGAAAGTGTTCTGCAGTCTATCACAGGAACTGGCATTGTTTACTTCCCCTCCAGCTCATCATTTGCTCTATCTCGCAGTCACAATTATTCTCTCTGTCTTACTGTCACACACATTCCACTACAGTGTATCACATGCCTCATTTAACTAGACACCATGTGCGCATGCATGTGTGCAAACCCTTATGTTTCTGCTGCTGTATTGTGTTTTTTGTCTATTTGTTTTCATTGGGATGTCACTTGGTGTTGGGATGCATCTGTTAGAAGATAAATCTCCCTCGTGCTGAGCTGTACTAACAAACATCATTGTATTGCACATTCTTTTAAATCCTATTTAAACCTGGAATGAGGTTTTGATATGTGTTTGTGTGGACATCTTATTTGGATCAAGACAACTGTATGAAAATACATTTTACTGTAAACGCAGCATTGTGTCCTTTAATTTCAAATCATCGATAGGCTGGTTTGGATAAAAGCTGTGACCACATCCTTCCTGTTTTGTGCCTCTACACTACATCATGGGTAAAATTTGGTTGTTTGGCTGGGTGTAGTGAGGGACAAGAAACCCATTTCTTAACATTCATGTTAAATTTGACAAAGTCAAACAGTTTTTTTTTTAAATAATTAATTAAATCGGTGCAGTCCTGACACATGTGACATATGTCTAATAACCAGAATTTAATAGCATTTTAATTTACAATCTGGCCTTTGTAGAATTGTTAGTTTGTGTTTCATTACCATATTATTCAGTATTGGACTTTTTCTTGTTGTGAAAGTACAAAAAAGAATAATTCCACATCTAACACGCTCCAGTGGAGGTTATGGTCAGAGTTTCAGAATAAATTTACCTTTTTTCTGACAATATGCTGTAAGAGCACTACAGATTCTCAGGTGAGGCAAAAAACAAAGCCTTGCCATAGCTCACACTGTCAGAATCGTATTACCACAGGGAGTTTACATGCATTCAGTTGGTGATGCAAAACCATATATGGCTGACTAGTCTGCATTTGCACTGCTGGTATTAATTGTACACAGATATATTTTTTTGGGTAATTTCAGTAAAATGACTGGATATTCATTTTGATTGCATTATTACAGATTTCCTCTTTATTTTAAATTTATCAAGTTTAAAGGTTCTCATGTATAGTGTGAAACTGTAATGTTAAACAACAACAATAGCACAAAACCATCACACAAAATGCCTTTTAGATTTTTGCTTGTTGAAGAATTATTTTATTGTAGGGTCTACCCTTGAGGTGACTGCTGTTGTGACTTGGCACTGTATAAATAATACTGAAATGAACTGAATAGTCCACGTCCAGATATTAGCCAGGTGTAAATGAAAGGTTAAGTGAAGATAACCCAACCCATCTTAACTCTAATGTCCTTTGCAAAGAAAAAGAGACACAATTACGAAAGCAGAATGCTTTGCTCTGGTTGCATGCACCGAAGCTAGATGTAATAAATATATGTTTCTATTCGTTAAAGTGAGTTGAAGTGGCACTTTGACTTCTACTGTATAAGGAATGGAACGGCACTAGTACAATAGTGCTTTTTTAGTTTTACAGGCCATCGGAGTGCTTTTATACAACAAGCTGTTTATTTTACCTTTAATGACACCTACGACGATTTGAAATCATCGTTAACCTAACGTGTATATCTTTGGACTGTGTGGCATAGCTGGAGTACCCATTGGAAACCCACACATGTACAGGGAGAACATGCCACAAACATTAAAGTTCCTGTCAGCCAGAATATTTCAACTAAATCTCATGTGCCGTGAGCTGCTAATCATTGCACCACCTTGCCGCAGTAACTCCTAACTAATGGCAAATCTAGTCTGTTTTGAGTATTTTTCTATTTGAATTTTTCCCTGTCAAATTAAAGTACTAGTTACATCTTTCATCATTAAAACATTTTCACACTATCGATATAACCAGGTGCCGTGTGATGCAGAAAACTCGTAGGCCCACGTGACACTGCTGAAGCACAGCGCACAAAATATCTAATTATGGTTTTCATGAGAACAAGACTGTTGAATGTGGAGACGATACATGAAAACAGCGCTGTGGCTGCACTCTCCTTCACAGAAATACTTTCTTACACGTTTCCTGTCAGATCTGCAGTGTTAGCTGATGTCCACCTGATGGCAGTGTGACTCCAACTCTGGGACTTCAGCCGAATCCTCTGTCTTTGTTCTGCTCCCAATTTCTCATCTTCTGTTGTCCCCACCACCCCTCACTCCCCCACCCCATTTACAACGCGTATGAGAGGAAAGAAAAAGAGAGAAAAAAAATGTATCCCCAGGTCAAAATAAATAGCCTTTCACAGTTAATTTAATTGACTATTTTGTACAAAATCGAGGTAATTCCGCCTCGGCTGCAATAGCAAACAAGAATAGCACTGCCTTGGCAATCAGTTACCACGCAAACATAGAGAAAAGCTTTAATCTGCTTTTATCACAGAGGAGCCACGGCTGAAGTTTGTTAGACACTGTGAGGCACCTGTTTTCTTAATTGTTGTAACATCTCTGCAGCAAAAAAAACGCCACACTCTCAGTGGAGCAAAGGTTAAAGAAAAACATGTAAAATAGCATTCAGGAGTTAGAGAACAACGCAGGGTAAAGGCCAAAAGGACAATAAAAACTCACTTTGCATGCACAGGTCAAGAAAGCTTCAGCTCCCTCATCTAGTGCTCTTCTGTTTCCATAACTATGAATTAATGCTGTAAAACCTCAGGGGGAAATGGTTAAAGGAGAAGATTGTTGGTTAAATTTCCTGTAGTTCTTTTATGTTTTGTTGCATTTTTGGGCAAAATTGTGAAATCACCTCTTTGTGTAATTTTAGAGGTTCAGAGTTCATGTCACTGTCCAGAAGTGCTCCATCTCCTCCTCTCTAACTTCTTAATCATCTTTCTCTCCTACCGGCTGGGTGTGTGTGTTTGTATGTGTGTGTCCCTCAGTGTCTGCCTGTGAAACAGAGAGCATGTCCGTTGGAGGTGTTGCTGTTCTCGCCTGTCCTGCTACCTCCAGCTGCGCGTCTACCGCCCCCCGCAGGCTGGCCACGGTTACCCCACGCTGACCTGTTTAATTGTCTGCCTGTCCCAGGGCCCACCAGTGAGCGAATGTGCGTGTTCCCACTGCGTCGAGGAGGACACGTGCACATATGCACACTCACAAGCTAGACACAAGAAGTGAGTGCGTTACGATATGGAGAAAACCACAGCGTCTCAATCAGATACTGTCAAGCACGCTATAAGTGTGTGTCCCATTAAAATGTGGTTATATCAAAGAGCCTCTCTCAAGTCTGCCTATTGTTTTAAGGCTGCTGAAACAAGTGCACACATCCCACCCGCAGATTTACAAACTTCACACCAGCAACTAGAGAAACAACCATCACACAGAGTGTTAAGTCTGCACTTGCTTCTTCTAAATCTTTTTTTTTAGTAATAGACATGCTGCATCTTGATTTGCCACTACATACAAATTAGTTTCTATCTTTAATCATGCACATGCTATCGAATTTCTTTTTTAGTTATTTATCTGCATGTTTAGAAGATGACCAGTGAAACATTGTGCCAACATCATTTCAATGCACATGCCATAAAATCCCTTTACATATTAACAAGAACTGGTTGTACAAAAGAAATCCCTGAAATTAGCTTGAGATCATCTTGCCTGGTTGGATTGATCGCAAACGTTACCAGACTGAGATCCCTGAGCTCCATGCCGTCTTTGAATGTTTTTCTGGTGAGTTCATACATTTCTAATCTTATTTAATACGACACGATGCTTATTTTGTGACGTTTGTTTGTCATTACTGTCTGAAAAGACAATAAAAACTATGGTTGTGGGCGGGCCTACCTTATGACTGAAAAGTTATCTACCATGTGAGCATGAAGCGCAGCACTTTGCTCATGGTTTCAAATATTAAACGTCAAAAACTGATGTGTGACATTACAAAGGCTGTGTTCATACTTTAAAGTTAAATTGTTTTTTTTTGCATTACGAGTTTATTATTTTGGTTAAGTAAAATATAGCAACAACTTGCAGACAAAAATGACAACACTAACCATCCTGTGACAGAAGGTTTGGTTCTCAAAGAGCTCTGATCTTAATACCATTGAGTAAGTCTTGGATTATAAAAGACAACGCAGAAGAAATCAACAACCTATTAGATACCTGCCACTAAGGACCAGACTCTTGGGATAAACAGGTGAACGTAAAAATGGACCTTTATTTGAGTTTGAATCCAAAATGCATGGGATCAGAAATCTAACAGAAAGTAACAAGAATCTTCGTCGTCCTGTCGTCCAAAAAACATGAACATAGAAGAGAAGAGAGCAATGCTCTGACAAAGGACAGACTGGATTTATAAACACACGTGTTCTTTTGCTGTACCTCCAACCTACCAGCCGAGTGCCACCATCGCCTCGGAGATTCCTGCAGTTTGTCTCAGGAAAACGAGGAGCTTGATGGAACCTCTGCACCTTCAATATTTCCTCTAAGTTGTTAAGATCAAGACTCTGTGACATTTCTTCTTTTTATAGTTGGAGTCAAAATTCTCATTTTTATGCCAGATTTACAGTTCATGCATTTGAATAGTGTTAAAGCCTAAAATAAGGGATGTCTGTAGCTGACTGCTCTCTGGTAGGAATAACCTTTGCTAATTGCAGTCTCTGAAGTGGATCTCCTGACGGTGTTTGTACTGCTTCTTCCTTTTGGAGTATTTTTAATTGAATAATTGCACAACAGCAAATTTTTGCCCACTTCTTGGTGAGTGAAAATGTATTTTTGTTAGTATGTTACTTACCACTAATCACCACATATCTGTGTCGGTGTATTTCACCTGTACAGTTTATCCTTGCGTCTTGCTAACCAGAAATCAAAAAATAATGGCGGCAGAGTACAGAACCCAAAGATGACTGTTTTTTATTTACAGTCTATGATATTAACAGTACCTCAGTATTCACTGGTCAGCCATCTTTTGTCAAGAGAAGCAGGAAGATTGTGGATCTGCTGTACATACTGAATTTACTCATGGCTGAGTGACGATATCCAGATGTAGCCGATATGGTCATTCCCATCCCACGGTGTCCTTCCACAGCTATACTTGCAGTAACATGTTAATTCCACTAAATCAAGGAGAAAGTTTTTTACTCTTTTGGTTGCACAATAGACAAATCTTCTGTTATACTTTTATTTAAAAAAAACGAATAAAAATAGCTTTAAATGCCACAGCAAATCACAAGGAGAAATATAGTATAGATTAATATGAAATCCATACTTTGTGTCATGGTGGAGGAGTGGATACTTTCCAGCGTGTCTGTGAAGTGGGAGCTGCGAGGGATTTCATATTGTGCTCTCAGTTGCGGATCATAGATGCTCAGCCACCCCAGGGCAACATGGGGCATCAGGATGAACTACAGGCCAAGGGAGGGAGGCTGATGTGTTTCTTAACTGTGTGTGTATATATCTATATATGTATGTGTGTCTGTGTATGTGGAGGCTATTAGTGGGAGGTGTGTGACTTGGGGGGTGGTAGCGGTTGCGGTAGGGTGGATACTGAGAGATGGTGTGTGTGTGTGTGTGTGTGTGTTTGCACTTCCATGCCAGCCCCCAGGCCGGCCCCATAGTAATTACACACTCCAGTGGCTGGACTGGGAGGGAAATTGAAGGCCTGGGCAGGAGGCCCCAGCTGCCTCACTCTCCCTCACCATCAGCCTGCTGCTGATTGAGCTTGCCTAACACACACACACACACACACACTCACAAATGTACACATGCACACGCACACACACTTTGGAAACAGCCATGCCTGCACATGCACACTTGTGCTCTATTTCACTTTTGCATACACAAACACTGTCTCACTCTCTCTTTCACCAATCCTCAGAGGAAACTCGGCTTTGTGTTGCGGTAATGAGATTCTCACGCACCCGGCCCTATTTACCAGCCCAGGCCAGTAAAGGGTGGGACTGAGTGAGTGAGGGGTTGGTTTTCGTGTGTGTGCGTGCAGGCGCACAGTGTGTGTGATTGAAGGTTGTAGTGTGAGCTCATCCAGCAGCTCGTTTTCTTGATGATGACATTCTCAGATTCAAAAAATGTTCCTTCTCTTCCATCATCCAGACTGAGGAGGTTCAGGTGGTGTGGTTAAAAAAAAAGAGGATGGGACATGATTTTCTGAAATACATTTTTAAAGAGAAGAAGAGAAAAAGAACAGCAACATGGCTTTCTGGAATTACCCTACTATGTTTTTCTTTGGAGAGATGTGTCCATATCCATCATGTGTCAGTTAAAAGGCTCTGGCCTGCACCCAAGCTCTGTCATTCCTGATCAAGATAGTTAGGTATGGCGGAGGGGAAGGGTTGAGGTGAATTCAGGTTGTTTGTTTCACAGCCAAATTGGCATTTGTAACCCATCCATCTCTATCTTTGTCACTTGTGCCAGCTTTCTCCACTACAATCTCAAATCAGTTACTTTTTATACATTTCTGGTAATGTTTTTACGTTTGTTTCAAAATATTTTTTTTTATAATTAAATGTCTTTTTCATATTTATTTTGACTAAACATGGTCATTATACTTTTACCTGTATTCGTGAATGCCATCTCAAAATGTCATCACCTTTTTCAGTTTTGCTCTGTAATGCACCTGGATGGAATTAAAAACATGCAAATGGGTGTGATGCCAATGACTGGCTGGTTCATCCAGGCCATGTCCGCACTAAACCATACCACCTTTATTTATAAAGCACTTTAACATAAAACCAGAGTTCACAAAGTGCTGTACATGCTAATAGCATAAGTAAATAAAAATTAAAATGAGATAAGATAAGATAAAATAAAAAACTAAAATAAATTGAAACATGTTAAAACAAATTGAGTCAACCCCTCTAATCAATGCCAAAGGCTTCAGCAAATAAATATGTTTTAAGAAGACTTTTAAATTCAGAAAGAGAAGAGGCCTGCCTAACATGCAAGGGTAGATCATTCCACAACTTTGGAGCAACTACAGCAAAAGCACGATCACCTTTAAATTTATCCTTAGTTTTCGGTACCTTAAGGAGCTGCTGATTGGCGGACCTAAGGGAACGGGCAGGTGTATATGGTTGTAGTAGCTCCGAGAGGTGGGGGGGGCAGGCCATTAAGAGATTTAAAAGCAAATAGGAGAATTTTAAAAACAATCCTAAAATGTACAGGTAGCCAGTGGAGTGAAATTAAAATTGGGGTAATGTGCTCAGACTTTTTTGTTCCAGTTAAAAGACGTGCTGCAGCATTTTGCACAACCTGCAGGCGCCTAATGGACGCATCACTAACCCCCCCAAAAAAGTGCATTACAATAACTTTGGTTTGAAAACACATCTGTTTCTTTCCGTTTTGGCCTTCTGTCCACACTGAGACGCTGTTTTTGGTCAAGGAAAGCGCTGCGTTTTAAAAACGCTCTCCAAAACGGATACGTTTGAAAGCGCCGTTTTCGCGTTGCAGTGTGGCCAGCGAACCCGGAGCCTTTCGAAAATGATGACGGCTTTTAATCACATGATGCAGTCATGTGACCACTCAAACTAAGATAGATAACTAAGATCAGTTTTGACAGCCCTATTAAAGATTATTATCACTTTGTACGTGCTCCAGATAGCTTTTCTTCAGATTCTTTAACTCTCACTCGCTTTTGCAAGTTTGTACTTTTGTGTTACTCACAGCAACAACTCCACCTCATTGTTAGTCCATTTAAAAAACTCGGTGCTTTTCCTCGATTTTCCTGCGATATTTCAAAGAGCTGGAAAGTGCAGAAATGACGCAGGTCGAATCGTCTTGCGTTTCACGCATGCACAGTGCAGCAACGTAAGTGTTTTCAGTCGTTTCAGTGTGGATGAACAACTGAAAACGATAGTGTGGACGCGGAGCGTTTTTACACGAAAGTGCCGTTTTCAAGTTTATCCGGGTTAGTGTAGACGTAGCCCCGAACAGAATAATTAGAAACAAACCAATGGAAAAAAAAAGAATAAGATGAAGTAAGATAATGTTGTGAGTGTAACAACATTAATTTAATTGATCTGTATAGTAAATAATTGTGTTGGCTTGATTGAACTGATTATAGAGCATTGCATATGTGCACTTCTTAATTTGAATACATGTGAGAAACAGAAAGACATAAAGTTCATAAAAGAACAATGTAAAAGTGTTTGCATGTGTAAGTTGTATTAAGCTACTTAGGGATAAGAAAGTCTGATAGTTTGTCAGTCAGGGTGATGATGATATGATGCGTCCAGCTTTACAAGAAGGGCTTCGTTTTTGGTTAAATGGTGATTTATAGAGAAGATTTCTGGCATCAGTAGCTGCGCCTCTGTTTAAAATCATCTGACTATTTCACTTTCATGTCGAGCACAGCTACTCTACTGCAGATCCCAAACAGTGAGACATTGTTGCATCTTTTTCAGTTGCACTAAATATATAAATGTTATGTCACAATGTCAGTTTTGAAGCTGCTCATCTTCACACAAGTGAAAGACATTTCTTGTGTTACGTGTCTGCAGGCTGAATGCTTTCTTTCCCTCTTCTTTTGTTTGCCATTTCCTCAGGTACACATACTGCAGGCTGGTGTCGATTTGGGGATCTCCAGCTAATCAGAGGAAGGCGGCTTTGATTGGACAAACCAGGAGTGCACACCTCGATAAGGAGACTCACCTGTGGGTGGGTGCGGCTCTCTTCCCTTAGAATTGTTTAGCACATATGTAAAGCGCCTCTGGTGTCTTTCTTCTGTTTGAAGGTTGTGGTGGGAGTAAAGAGGACTAGGTAAGTCTGGGGACCCCATACACTTCCTCGCGTAGAGTCCTTTCTGTTAGAAACACTAGGGTAAGTAGGTTGGTGCCACCCATGTAATTTTGAGCTTGTTTTGAGTTGAGGATTTTTCCTTTTCTTGATTTTCTAGGATAAGAGCTCAGCTAAGTTTTGGTTTTGTCTTTTTGGTGTGGGTTTTTTTTTTTGGCACAACCTAACTGTCCCGTTCTCCCCCGCATGTATCAATTTGGGTTACTGTTTTTGTGAGAAAGCTGCCATTAAACTTGTTTTTGTTATTACACTTGTACCGAGTTTCTGGAGTTGCTGTGTTACCCCCTCCTGCCCTCGAGGAGGCGTAACATCTGGGTTCTTGACAAGATTTCTTGTCTGTTGTTAGATTTTAGCTTGGTAGTCTGTTGCATACCTGTGTTCATCAATAAATTACATCAATAAAAGCAGTCAAGTATTGATTAGTATACATGGATATAAACAATGTAAAGATGGGATGTGAACACACGAGGATCCACACCGGATGCATTTTGTTTTTTCCTTGTTGGTTGTAGGGCTTTCAGTGCCCCATCAGTCTTCTTGACACTGCCCCTTGAACCCGTTGCACCTCCAGCCAAAGACCACACCCCCAATGCACGCCTGAGGGGCCCCATCTGGCCGAAATCAGCCACAACCATGTGCGCCCCCGGCCTATAGACCACGTTAAACTTAAAGGGCTGCAAAGCCAGATAGCACTGGGTGCGTTGGCATCTTTCATGCGGTGGAGCCAGTACACCTCTACCTGTGGACGCACATGCCTGCCTCCCAGGTGGTACCCCAAATACTGTACCTTCCTCTATCCAACTGCACACTTCTTCAGGGTGACCGTGAGCCCTGCCTGCCTCAGGGACTTCAGAACGAAGCCATCCACTGCACATGCTCTGCCCTGGTGTCACTGTAGATGATAACATCATCCAGGTAGGCAGCAGCGTGTGCACGCAGCACCCAGATCATGAGGCACTGGAAAGTGACGGGGGCTCCAAACAAGCCGTGCGGCTGGGCAAGGGAGGGAACACATCTGCAAAATGCTTTGCAATGCAGATGGCTTTCACAATGGAGGGAGGTGGGAATGGTGGAATTTGGCACCTCTGGCCCCAACTCATCTCTTTCCTTAACCAGGCTCACCAGAGAAGCGGTTTCAGCCTCTCTCCATGCTTTAAGGAGGTTGAGGTGATAAATCTGTATAGCTCCTACCCTGTCCAACCGTACCACTACATGGTCAACATCACCTACCCGCTGTGTGCCCACAAAGGGTCCTTGCCACTTGCCGCTGCTGATTTTCCCGTGACAGCCTCCCCTAACTGTGCAGCTTGCTCGCAGGTCCGGAACGTATCAAATCTCATTTTTTGGCTGGGCTTGGACCTTCCGCCCAGTTTTCTTTAATAAGGTCCAGCACCCCCCGTGGCTTCCTGCTGAACAGCAGACTGTAGAGGCCTGGGGTACCTCCACCTCAAACAACAGAAGGTCTTACCAGCAATCCCAGTTGTCTTCATCCTCGTGAATGAACTTACAAATCATTGACTTCTGATTCAGCTGCTCCACCAACCCGATAGTCTAAGGTGGTTCACACTAGTCCGAACAGATCCTTTAGTGTGCGAGACATGAACAATGTGCCCTGATACCGATTCCCGGCGGCTCACTTAACTAGGTGTGTTTCTCCTCTGTGCAAGTGTCATGACTCACTTGATAAAGCCTATCATTTAACAATATGAAGGTCCGCGTGGCTTCAGGGCGCCACGAGTGACCATCATTCTCTATCACTTGGTCAAAGGATGGGCGTAAGGTGTCATCACAAGACTGCTTCAGTGGAAAATCTTCCATGGGGCAAATCACCGGAGGCAGCAAGACCTCCCTTGAAGGCCTGGAGCCAGTCCAGCTGAGCTTTGTGTGCCGCTACCCGCCGGCGCGAGCTGCGTGGGCTACAGTCCTGACATGACCACTTAGGGTTTTGGCACCAATGCAAACAGACGAGGACCCACACCGGATTCAGACTGTTTTTCTCATTTATTGTAGTGCATACAGTGCTTTCCCCTGCACCGGACGCAAAAACTACACTCCTGCCACATAGGACACAAACAAAGCCATCATTGCCACCATCATGCCTACATACGCGCGCTGTATGCTAGCAGCTAAGAAATAGCCTGTGAAGACAATGATGCAATTAGCCATTAAAGAGCAATATATTTAAGTTGTATATACAAATTCAGATTAATGTTAAGTGTCCTCTGTGTCTGCTGGGTGTGTAAAGAACTCTTTCTTTGCACATTATCCATAAATGTTAATAAGTCTATAACATACCACTGTTTATCAAAGCCTCCTTTATGCAAGGTTTAAGTAAGAAAATAAAGAAAATAAGCCTGTGGTTAGATTTAATGATATAGTGTACAAGCATAAGGTATATAAAAATATACCTTATGCAGAAACTACGTATGCTGCATGTTCGCTGGTCTTGCCCCACAACAGAGCCTGTCACTTCTACTGAGTACATGGCTGTGATAAAGTCACTTCATTGCCTTCCTCCTCTTCCTTCTGTATTCCTTCTGCTGGCTATTTACATGTGATGGGGGGGTACTGAGTGGGGAGTAAAGAGGGTGTGCAGTGTGGACGAGGCAGATTGTGTTTGTGTGTCAGAGGCCGTGGTGTTAGCGGAGGAGGAGAGGGAGGCTGTCTCTTTGAGGATTCGGCCCGCTCGCTTCGCCTCGTCTCGCCTGCCTGGCTCTTTGAAGCTGTTCGATGACCGCACAGGGCAACATCACCACAGGTGGTGGTGGGGCGGGGGGATCTGTTGGTGTTGTTGTTGGTGGTGGGGAGGTATGGAAGCCTGTCATTTGTATACAGCTGTTTCTTTCATCTTGTCCGGCTCCCCTCCTCCTCCCCCTGCTCGTCTGTCTCTTCCTCTACTCTATCCTCTTGTATTCCTCTGTTGCTGTTGCTTTGCTCCATTTCTAAGACCCCTTCAAGCTCTTTAAAGGAGTCATGTGTTGGAGCTGGGCACACAGGCCGGCAGCCAGGCGAGCCGAAGCAGGTTGCAAGAAGCGGAAATAATCGCGAAAGGCATCAATACAATGGCTATCATTAAGATCAAATGAAAGAGTTGGTATGAAGTTGGATCTATTTCTTGAGCGCTGGCTATCTCATTCTGATTTTCTCTGTATCACACTGTGAATATCTTCTGCTTCTTATTGTCGATTCATAGCAGCAAACAGAAAGATTTGTTGCATCTGTTCTGCTGCTGGAGCCTCACTCTAGTATGGTCAGTAAACCATGTGACAATTATTGTCTTAATAATGTGGATATATTTACCAGCAATGAGTAGCAATGAAATGCTGTACATTTGTGTGGTGTGATGCACTTTTTATTTTTGTGGATAGTCAGTTCATATAATTACTCACACAATCATTTACATATACGTTCACACTCGGACACCAAGTGGAATTCTATCAACCAATTGGAGAATATTAACAATACTCAGTATACTACGTTGTGACAAAAGTCAGTTGGACCAAAACACTGTGATGAAATAAAACCGTGTGCATAGGTCATTATTTATTTATTTTCCATCTACACACCTCTGTTCCATTCTGGTAATATTAAACCGCTGGTTCATCAGTTCTCTTTGTAGTTCAGTTCTTTCTTTTATAAGTTGGGAATTCAATACATTCTTAGATTGTTACATAATTACATTGTATAATTTTGAATATAATGTCATATATAACTTCCATCCTTCCATTCAAAATCTTGCAGTTATCCATTTCAGGATTTTGGTTGGGCTGGAGTCTGTTATATGACTTCGAATGACACCATCCTCACCAGCTGCGGCAGCCAACCGACGATCGGCGACCTAATCCACCGCCGCCGACTCCGTTGGTTTGGCCACATTTGTCGAATGGACCCGAGCCGCTACCCCCATGGCCTACTCTGGTTGACCCGCCCCACCGATTGGAGGGTGCATCGAAATGCACCAAAGAAGACATGGATGAAACAAATCCAGGATGATTTGAAGGCCCTTCGACTTGACCTCGAGCAGGCAAGAACCATCGCCTTAGATTGAAAAGCGTGGAAGATAATCGTTGGTCAAGCAAGAGAACCTGCGGCACCTACAGCAGCGTACTGGTTGCGCGGCAGACAACCGCCGCTGGTCGCCCGCTAAGGACAAGAAGAAGATATGACGAGAAATTGGGGACACACTGGATGGTTACCAATCTATCAGGGTGTACCCTGCCTCCTGCCCCATGGCATGGCCATACACCAAGAAGCAGGTATACCATCGCCTTGACATCCTCCGTTGATGTGTAGTTTGTGTCACATACAAAATGATGTCATGGTACTCAAGTGTAATGAAAACAACAAAGAGTAAGTAAGACATTAGCTCACTATGGGTGCTTTTATAATCATCCAGGTTTCAATATATGAGGATTCAATTCAATTCAGTTTTATTTAAACAGAGCCCAATCACAACCAGTCGCCTTAAGGTGCTTTTTATATTGTGAGGTAGACCCTGCAATAATACAATATGACAGAGACAACATTTACATTGCAAATATTTTATCAGCTCTGGAAAAAAAATCAGTCACCATATTTCTGATTATGAACAATAATAAAGCTCTCAGGCTTTCAGCAAGTTTCCCCACATTGGAAATACTCAAGTATTCGGTCACATTGGGGATCTTGGAGACGATGTGAATATCACAGAGAGGACAAGGCAGAAATGATTTTGAGACTCTAAAACGGAACTAAATGTATTTTAAAGTGTGTTTTAAACACTTAACAAAGGAAATCTGTTCACAGATTGAGATTCAGTCATTAAACTATTATAATGCAGGATCAGACAACATTTTAATGGTACAATGTCTTAAATTCAGCATTACCACTAACTTAGTCATGGTGGGTTTACTGGATCCACCCATGTGTTAAACTATAGCTTACCCTTCACTATTTACATTCGAGCAGTAAAACATCTCTGCTGTGGTTTTAAGACAAACATCGTCTGTTGAAACTGACAAATTACAAATGGTTAACCTGGGGAACATTAAAAGCTTTTTCCTGTATATCTCATTAAGCGTTTGCAAGCAATGGCAAAAATAATGACATTTTCCATAATAAAACAGTGATGTTGTTACACATCCCATCAGTACGTTAAATGTTTACTGAATATTTTCCAAAAATAAACTGCAAAGAAAAAATGTTTAATTGAATAAAAAAATAAATAAAATGTAAATTTGGTATTTAGCTTCATTTAATTATAAAATATATATATATTAAATTTTCACTATTTATTTACCCCCTCCATATTACATATAAAATGTGATACTATTACAGCTGCTATTGGTAATAATAATAATAATAATAATAATGATGCACCTGCCTTAAAAAAGATTCTAATGCATGTTCAAATGTGAATATACTGCTGACCAGTAACTACTGACCACTGCTTTGACTCTGATTAAAATCACTTATAGGCTTAATGTTTCACCTGGAGTATAACATGTGTTTACATTCAGCTAGGAAAGCTGAGTGTGAGAGAAAAAGAACAACACAATTTTTCCAAAAAAGACAAAGACGATGGTAACTAATATTATCTTTGTTCTGATAAATGTCAAATTGTCTGTGTATGCAACACAGAGAAACGGTAAGCACAGAGCTTCTGGATAATCTTATAGGCTTCCACTGAAGCCCTTGACAATCCCCTCTGTTCTCACTGAAATGCACGCAGACCAGATATGCCTCAATGTGTTGCAACACCAATTAGCAGCAATTAACACTAGACCACTGAGCACCTGCGTTTGGAGCTCTGGCATCTGGGTTGCATTATCAGAAGTATGTTGTTGAATTTTAAGAATAAATGCTGGAACACTGAAGCCATTCCACTGGGCTCTTGTCTATCCCTCAAGGGCCTCCATGTTTTTCTCAGCTACAACACGCAGCCTTTTTCTTTGGTACCGTAAAGAATGCCAAGGTGGACTTTCCAATCCTAATCACTGGATGTACCGCCCTTGTCATTTAAAGGCCAACTAAGCATCAGTGAAGCATCTATTCTTTTACATGAATGAGCTCCACCA
The DNA here is from genome assembly GCF_056152115.1 of Neolamprologus brichardi. Taxonomy (NCBI): domain Eukaryota; kingdom Metazoa; phylum Chordata; class Actinopteri; order Cichliformes; family Cichlidae; genus Neolamprologus; species Neolamprologus brichardi. The sequence goes on from NC_142104.1 coordinate 36,311,129, forward strand.
CCTCAGTGCCTGTCTGCTGGCCGTGTTGTTGTAAATGATTGTTTTGCATTGAGTTTCCTGAGTCTCCGGGACGAGTTGAGAGACTGTTCTATACAAACAGGCCAATCTGTTGTTATTTCAGCGGTGACGCCTGGCTCGCCAGACACAGAGGGCGGGATATTGATCGGCTGTCGCTGGGCATGCAAAGCAGCAATCTGAAGGAGACACTAGAAAGACAGCGCAGGCAGTGTGGAGAGGCAAGAGCAGCTCATATAAAACAAGAGCAAGAGAGGTGGAGAAGCTTGAGAGTGTGGTGGAGAATACTGACTTGTAAAAGATAGAGTTGAGGCTGAGCTGAGCAAGGTTTGCACATACAAATGCTGTTGAGTTAGTCCTTTGTGGCTGAACGTCGGCTGTTTTTTGTTTGCTGTAATCGTCCGTCGTCCTCTCTCTGTGGTGTAATACATTTGCAGCACAATTACACAATATCGATTGATCTGGGCAATCATTCAAAAGGTTACCAACGTTACCTTTAGAGCCTCTAACGGACTCGTTTTTTGTCATCTTAGTCAACCTGAAAAACAAATTCCTTTGGTAGCTGTAATAAAGAAAGACATCCTTCATACTGCATCAACAATTAAATGGATGGACTGAAATGATGGAAATGGAGCAGGTGCAAATGAGGCTGAGCTATATGCAAGGTCTGGTCCTCTAAAGTCATTCTAGTTTTCGCATAATGTCAGTTGTGAACCTCTTAGGCCAACGCCTACATCATTATGCAAGAGCTTCAGCTATTTGGCATATAGACCAGCTACAGTTCAGGGAGTATAGGAAGTATCAACAGCAACAGATGTCAGCAGCAGTAAGTTGAGTTTTGTTGAGTGGATATTACTTTGTAGCAGTGAAAAATCAGCAGCGTCCCAAACAGCTGCTTCATGGCTCTCATCCTCCAAGGAGAAAACATTTATCAGTCAGTCACACATGATTTCTCTAGACTTGACCACTCAAGTCACATTCATGTATTTGCATACAAACTCACACAGTGTTTTCTATTTTATACAGCAGCACTTTATCACAGCATTAGATGCTGGGATTGAACCAACGATTGTAAACAACTTGCTCTACCTCCTAAGCATTGGTAACTCTTTAACTTTGAGAGTTAGAGCATTTATGAAAATTAATTAACACAGGTTAATATATCAGAAATCAGAGGTTAATATTACAAATAACCGTAATATTGATTTTTAGGAAATCTAGTTCAGTTCTCAGCAGTCCGACTTGGTCCAAAAAGCCACCTGACCCCACCAATGAAACCACATAAACACCTGCTGTCAAATACAGAAATACAACATCAATATGTGAAATTACTGAAAAACAAATATTTGACATGCTTGCTTATACTGATGGTGCACCACATTCCTACATTAAACAAATTAATGTCAGTTGGATGTGAAGCTTTTACAATAATTTAGTGGGTAGTTGGTTTTACCACGTTAGATGTAAAGCCTGGTCCTTAGCTGACCATCGAGGAAGCTTCTTAGAATATATAAATATTAATATTAATCAAAACTTGTCTTTTAATCTTTTATTTTGCACCGAGGTTATAAACCATCATCTGCAATAATTATACAGAGACTGTAATATTAGCTGCTTCCAGAAGGGATGAAAATTAAAAAAAACATGTATTTCAAAGATGGAAACAAAAGCTTGCAAAACATCAAATGGAAAAATAAATGATAATAAAATAATGCGTTGTTCTCTATCATTCAGAAAAGCTCCTATCATCAATGAATAGGGTTTCAGCTTCTTTTCAAAGCAGTGTATATTTTGTATGTTTACTATACGGCTCCTTGTATACTGATGCAAGGCTTTCTACATATCTAAGTCCTAAGATGAATAATAGAATAGACACTGATAGTTTGTCTTTTAACTAATTATTAATTATTGCATTTTCTCCAAGAGTTTTATGCCTTCTACAAGTGAAACTGGCAAATTGCACAGATTAAGATATACTGTATAATCTGTATAATAAGTATAATCAAGCATTTCAATAAACTGGCCAGACTGGCCCTGCATAGCTGTCGTCTAATTTGCTCTTCTGACCCACATCCTCACATCCTGTAAAACCAGGCTCAAATTCATTGCTGCAGTGTAAACACTGTGAAGGTGTTAAATTACAGCAAGAAACCGGCTGGGACAGTATTTCACACCTTGTCCCATCATACTGACAACCAATAAAATACACAAATGTGCAGGATCAGCTGCGTTTATGCCAATCAGAACCATGTAATTATAAACACTGCAAAAAAGTTGAAGTGAACACAGGAGACACCGAGGGCCGATAGCGTGATCTGTTTATTCCACACTATTACCAACACTGCTATAACTTCTGGTCAAATCAAGCTGAAATATATGAATAGTTTGTTTTTTCATTTCCAGAGCTTGTTGCTCATAATTTACCTGCAACTCAACCAAAAAAGAGGAAGGAATGAACAGTGGCCAGTGGTATGTTTCACCTTTAATATTTATTTAAATTGTTGTTGTTTTTTAAATTTTTAAATCCCCTTGTATCAAAAAGTTTGCATGAATAACAAGTATGTGGGCTGATGACCAGAGTTAGTTGGAGTTTTCCAGGTTTGTACAGCTGACACACTCTGCAGCATTGCAAATAATTCCTGACGTCCAACCTCATCTTAGGCACACAAGTGCATGCAACCATTTATGTTTTATGTCTTCCAAGGTGGCCAGATAAGGCACGTTGTGGTGATGGTCTCTAAAGAGAGGATACATTTTGCCTGTCTTGGTCCGAGATATCGCTTCCGAAGACAATTCCATCTGCTTCCTTCCTTAATGTTTGATGGTGAGCCTTCAGGCTGTCACAAATCCTCTAATGCAGGGAATTGCTCATAATATTATGAATGTTGCCCAGTCATGGGATTTGACAATATTGTGTAAATCCATGTAAAAATATTTTGATTAATATATTTTGAGGCAAAAATCTGAAAGTGAATGAGGTACTTCCCATTCGAACAGGAAAGAAAGGAATATTTTGACAATAATAACACTTAAATAAACCATAATAATACGAATCCAAAGCAAGAAATAAATAAAGAAATCCTTGGACCCATGCTATTCCCCCACTTCTGTGGTTGGTTTTTGTAAACAGTATCGGACCATTTACAAAAATCAGTTCTTTTTTTTTTTTTTTTGTGTCCCGTTTGGATCTTTAGCCATCAGAATTGTTGTCTTAAGGCCAAGAAAGATGCCAAGCGGATTTATTTTACCAAGTGGATCATCATGGCCTTGCCATATTGGTCCATTTGATTGACCTTTATTATAATTATGTATGTATTTTACAAACGGGACAGACATGACTGGGGGACAGGACAGGGAGAAAGAATGAAAGAAAGAGAAGGAGAGAAAGAAAACCAGAGGGGAGAAGAGACGGTGAGAAAGGGGGGAAGAAAGAAAGAAAAACAAACAAAACACCTGGATCACCTGTATGGAGGAAAAAAAACAGAAGAGAAAGCAAACAAAAAAAGAGCAACATAATAAAAACAGCACCATCACAATAAACTAGCTAGCAGTAGATAACAGTAGATACTAAATATTAAACGATATTGTGCAGCACGCAAGATCGACAGCGCACAATGTGCTTTGAGGCAGCAGCCAAGAAAGGTGTAGTCCGCGTCTGTGAACACCCGTGTGTACACCTGTGTGCACACCTGTGTGGATCAGCATGCTTGTATTCAAAAGGTTTCTCCATGTAACGATCTGCCAGGGAGTGTGGGGAGCCAAAAATCAGTTCTGATGCAAATAATTATCTGTAGCTGTGATTGTTGATTATCCAATACCCCGTATTTAAGCAGGTCACCATTAATCTGCCCCTGGGGTACATGTAAACCAGGAGGACTTTTAAAGTATTTCCACATAATCTTGTTTCATATTTGTCTTTTTAAAGCCACGCTGAAGCTAAATTATTTTAAGAATGTATCTTTTGAAAATGTGTAATCACATTTGCTGCTGTATTTCCTTCGGATTACTCCTCACCCCCTACCCAACCCTGTGGCTTGTCACATGCTCCAATGTTGTAATGTTGGACATTTATGTGCTCTCTGTGCAGAGGAGTTTTTTTGTTTCCTGTTCTCATGCTGTCCTCCCATAGGTGCCCAGCATGAGTAGAGGTCTCTTTTTTTCCTCTTGTACTTTCCCATTGTTGTGTACTTTTTCAGTGTTTTCTCTGTAACGCTGCCGATCTCCGACTTGTATTCCCATGTGATGTCTTTGTTATGTGTGTAAGTCGGGGTGGGGGAGGGGGGGGGGGCAACCTGCATATGGCCAATAAAGCATTCATTCATTCATTCATTCAAATCACATTGCACAGCGTGATTACATTCTGGAGACTTATCATGCAAAATATGCAGCACTGAACTCATGCTGCACTCTTTGTTTCATAAAATACATGAAATACCTTTTTTACTGTAAGCGTTCTATAACTGAATCTATCACTGATCTCATGTCAAGATCAGAGCCATTTAAGCTTTAGCTCCAATCAGAGGTTAAATCTTAAAGTTAAAACATAAATGTTAATATGCAACACGCGTGGACCCAGGGCATTTTGTTCTCAAAGTTGAGACTTTTCCTGCAAAACATACAAAAAGCATTAGTTCAACAGCTTGCTATTGGCACACTGAGGATGAAACGCATGCAACTGAAGCAAATATCACTTCTGTTAACAGTGGCTATAGCCAGGGACCCCCTCCTCCCCCCAAAAAACAGACTGTTTGAAATATAAAATAGAGGATGTATTTGCCAGCCAGGGACGATGCTTGTTCCTTTAGGACAAACCGGAGACATAAAACACTTCATAAATTGATTTGTAAAAATGTCTCCTTTAAAGATAACTCGCTAATACTAATGTACAGATGTACACTGCAGACTTCCACCATTTTCTCCTCAGCAAGTAAATATGAAAACCACCCAGGGGACTAAGTTGTGTGTACCACGCTGTAAGAGGCTCCCACTGGGCTATAATCTGATCAATGTTGTGAAAACAATTCTGATAATGCTGCAGAATTAAACCGATGAGACCCCCTGTGGACTGTTACATTTGAAACCAATGGCTTACCGGCCTGGGCTAATGACTCGGTTTCTACTTAGATTGACTGAGAAAATGGGCTTGAATAGTACTTAAGGGGGCCCTTAATATTGAATGCATTGTGAACTAATTAGCTGCGGTAAAATGCTATGCATTGTACAGTGCAGTCGCTTTGCAGGACCATAAGTTTGTTTGATAGGATGGATACGGACTCTAAGTCTCCATTATGTGCTGCACACCAGAGATGTTCGTAGAATGATTTCATTTAATAGATTCTAAAAATAAACACGTTGGGAACTCTGAATGGTGTTAGAGCTGAATTTAAGAAGTTTCTGCATTACAAACTGAAGAGTGTGTAACAGTACGGTAGCTATCCTTTTGCAATTACAATAAAAACGTCTTTCATCATATCAGTGCTTTAAGATTAATGCGTAAACAATTAAATATCTGACTTACAGTGGTGCAGACTCAACAAACTAACGACAGCAAACATTCGTGCACTTTGGTCTTTGCTTTCGTATCACCTGTTGAGCAGACTGCCTAACACATCATTACCACTTCTTGTGCGTTTAACATTTTTTCTAAGCTAATATTTTATGATTTTGTATACTTTGTTTATTCCAAAACATCATTTAAATACGACACTTTTAATAAAACAAACCATAGATATTTAAATATATATGGAATACGTTACAGAAAGCTGATTTCTTTATTCTCAGTTTGATTTGTGGCTTTCATAAAATATTCATTGTGTTCGTATAAACATGTTCATCTGCGGGACAGATGGTGGCACTCTTCTGTCATTTTTTCATAAAAACCTTGATGCACCTCGTGCTTTTTGTACGAGACACCGCCGCCTGATTTTCACTGTGAATTTATCTGCAATCAATCCGTCTGCTCAGCTGTAAACACTGCACTTCAAAAACCCCAACTCATACAAGATTGTCTGTGTTTAAGAGTTAATAGTACTAAATCATAGCATTCATCTGTCCATCTCAATCACTCTCTCAAAATGTCTATGAATAAAACATGGACTCTATTCTACCAAGAAATGAGTGATGAGCGGTCACGATCTAATGTTAAAGGTCACGGGCCTGCATCTGTTCCTATTGGCTGAATCTCCTCTCACGAGCACATGTGTGGGATCAATACTGATAGCAAACATAGCTGGTATCATGGTGACAATTATAGGTTTAGAGATTGAGGATTCTCGCATTCAACAGGCTGTCCAGATGTGTTTGGTCCAACAGCCAGAGCTGGGTGATTTGTTAGAGGCATCAATACAGACAGCTACACTGTAATTTTCATTACTGAAAATCCCGACTGTGGGTTACATCCAACATACAACTATTTAGAACTAAATGTAGCCAAATACTTGTGTTTTGTTGAATATGTGGGTCAAATAAAACTGTGACCAGACTGTGTGATTACACTTTGTATTTATGTATGCATCAATAACAACAATGCACATCATTACTCAAGCAAACTACTTTAAATTATTGTATTATCATTGTTATTACTATTGTATTTTTAAATTACAATGGATAAAAGAAGTTTTACTGTTTGTATTACAGTCTACACTATAATATGAATTTTATTAATGTCAAAGTATATTTCATGGCTAGATAGAGAATCTAGGATTGTACCAAAATCCACACTAGAAGTTGCATTAAACAAAAAGTGACTGACAGCCTTGAGTTTGAAATTGAGTTTGAGTGTGTGCCATTGTAGACATACAATAACATAATGTTGAAACACAGTACGTATCAATCCGCGAGGCTCCTGACTACGGTAGCCGTAATATCTCCGACAATCCATGAAGCGGTGCGGCTTCGTAGCTTACCAAAGTCGTGCTAAAACATTTTGACAGATTTTTGAGCGCCGTGTACGACATAAAATTGGTCCGAGGTCAGTAAGCACAACCAGAATTCATACAAAAGGTGCACTGTCAATTTTTGAGAAAATTAAAGGATTTTAAGTGCGCCTTATAGTGCGGAAAATACGGTAATACAAAAGCAAAGTAATCAGTGTTAAATTTCACTTTTACCTGTTTTGAAAAGGTTTGAACACAACAACCTGATGGTTGTGGGAAATATTTTTAAAAGTAAATAATTTTGATCATATGGTTTACTGTACCTCACCTTAGCGCGTGAATGGCGGCACATTTAAACCTACAAACAACAAAATAACTTATTCTGTCCTCAGTTAATGCAGGCTAAATTGAGAAAGGCCTGGATTTGACTAGTGATGTTCAATTTCATGGCACACGTCATGGTTGGTTTTCACCTGAGATTGCATTTAAAGTGACATTGTATAGCATTTTTAAGCAGTAGCAGAGTTGGCAGCATGTTTGCATGACCAGTATCTTTGCAGCGTGAACCTGAAGAGATGAACAGGGAAGAAATAACCATTCTCACTTCAGAGATATATTAAGGTCATTGGATCCTAATTGTTCTGCACGCTAATATTATTAGATTTGTTATTAGGCATGATGGATACTAACAGACAAATGTTCTTTCTTTTTTAAGCCAAGAAAGAGAAATCCCAGGTCAGTGTTTGTGGCTGTTTCTTGTTTGCATGAGATCGCAAATAATTTTTGACATGTTTAACAACATGGGTTATGCTAGCAGTGTTGCTACTATACAAAGCAATATGCTACGTAGCATGCTAAGGTCATAAAAATAGTAAGATGGCAGGTTATGATATAGATAGGAATAGACCGCCACATGGCTGTCTCTTTTGAAGCCTTTCAAATTGTGAAGCTCTCTCTATTAAAAACTCTAGATTTCTCTCATCTTTTATAACGCTCCCTCCTGGCCATCTTTGCGTCCTCTGCTAAGTGTTTTTGACGGTTGCAAGCTAACAAAGGCTGTCCACTGGTGTCTCTGGAGGGAAATCAACCAGCGCTAACAGCTTTTTTTTGCAGTTTTTGTGAACACGCGCTGATGTACTTCTTCTCCTTTCAAATCAAATTGGATTTAGTGTCGCAAAATTTCTGCCAAACTGGTGTTTAAGCAACATTTAACCCTTTAAAACCGGTGGGAGCGGGCACGCTCTGTTTTGCATAACTATTTTTAAATCCCGGTAGCTCTGCAACCACGTAAGCTAGCGCAATAATTTTTTTTGCATATGAAACCGGAGGAGTTGTACTTACATCTTATGCCATCAGCTTGTCCTAATTATTGCTAATTATATCATTAAACATATAAACTGATGCCTCTTAAAACTATACTTTTGTGTGAATGGTTACAACTGAGTGTAGCACAGTGGTGCAGTAGTCTCTCAATAAGAAGATTCATGTTCTCCCTGTGCCTGCATGGATGCTCTGTCTTCCTCCCACAGTCCAAAAACATGCAGAGGTATCTTCAAACCACCTCAGATCACTTAAAATACAGTAGAAACTTACACATCTTCCAGTACTGTTCGACTGTATGGAGGGGATGTACTGTATATGCTGAGGAAAATATACAAAATGCTATTTTAGAAAACAAAATAATGTCATTATTCATAAAATGAAAATATGAGTTTCTATTTGATTTGTTTTCTATTAAAAATGTGCTCAAACAGTACAGGCTGGTGAGCAGTAACACAAATAAGTAGCTCGTGATGCAATATGTTACAATTACAACACAAACTGAAAACTGGGCATATTATTAAAGATACAGGTATAAACCCTCATCATGTTTATTTTCTTTGCATTGTACTGTGTGCTGACACATTAAATTAAAACACAGTGTTGTTACAGTACGGTTTGTGACTGTGTGTTTGGAGGTTTACCTTCACAGACTTATTCTCATCCACCTACTGTAGTTTCTGTGTATGTGTTTAAGGCGCATTCTCACCACTGCTAACCTTTTACTTAAAAACATGAATGTGGGGGAATGAGTGACTCAACGCGTAATCCACTTTGCTCTTCATGGTGGAGACCGTCAGGATTTCTTACTCTACAACACTAAATAAATACTGTGGGAGTTAAAGAGGTTTAATAGGATTTCAGCCCGCAAATGACAAACACTGCTGTCAGACAGAGTTAGCTCTCAGTTGTCTATCTCCACATCCAATAGACACAAAGTAACATTACTGTAGCTCTTATTCAGAGGGGCGTTCCTGGCCAAGTGACAAACTATTTTTCTTTTTTTTTGTAAACAGTTTATGCACTTGTTCTATAAGAGCATTTTCACTGAAATATAGTTACTGTGCTGTCACTAGCCGCACAAAATAATGAACAAAAATGTGCTAAAATGAGTTGGAACTCTTCCTCTGGGTTAAGCCAGTGGATACAAGACTGAAGTTTGGCCATCCTACACAACCAACGGCAAATCCTATTATGGAGCTCTCTACATATTTACACGTTAGTTTTTGCTCAGACACATTTTAACAGCAAAACTGTAACAGTCCGAGGTCTTTGACCCAGCTGTTCAATTTTTTTCTGGACTTTTCTCAAGTATATTTTTGTTTATTAAGTTCAGTGTTTCACTTCTGTTTCTAAGTTTGTTATTTATATTTTTTGGTTTCTTGTTTGATTATGTTCTTTGTGTCTCAGTATTTGTTTACCTTCTGTCGCCCCAGTCGTGTCCTCGTGTCTCTCTGGTCTCCATTTCCTGTCTGCGTGATGTTCAGTTTTCCTCTGTCAGGTCAGTTACTTTCTTTTTAGTGATGTGTCGTTCGCGAACGAAACGGCTCTTGGAGCCGAGTCAACGACGCGAGCCGGATCCTGTTTTTTTTTTTCTTTCTTTCTCTCACCCTCTCTCTCTCGCACTTTTTCCGCTAAACTCCGCACACGAGCCTTGTGCTTTGCGCTGGGCAGAGGGGGGAGGGGCGGTAGTTACACTCAGTAGCACAGGAACAGAGCGGGAGGGAGAGAGAGAGAAAGAGAGCCAGGGACAACAACGTCACATTAGAAAGGTATAGTAATCATCCACAACTATTTTCAGTTGCAGATGATAAAGAATTCAGAAAGTTTATTCATGCAGGTCCATATGCCAGAGAATATGCATCTTCTTTTTGTTTCATATTTTAATTTATATTTAATTGTGTTGTGGTTTGCAGTGTTTTGTGTTGTTTCACTTTAAATTAGTTTAAAAGGAAAAAGCTGAAAATTTAAATAGTTAAAAGTTCAACTGTGAATAGTTGGTTTTTGTATTATATGATTTATTTATTACATTTTATGTGGATTGAATAAATAAAAGTATATTTACGGTGGCCCCTAGAGACAAAACACGTATAAAAGACAACAGAAGTGCTCCAGGATGCTAGGGGGCAGTGTTGAGCTTTTGTTACCTCGTGGCTACACAAGCCAGCAAGTATCAACGACTGGATTTGGTGTGTGGTAGTAACAGGTAAATGAACATATTTTAAATTATTTGAATATATATGAGTGCTTGTGTATAAATACACAAACAATACACACATGCTTTCATGCTTTAAATTGTGTAATGTAAGTGATCTAGTAGCTCTGTTTTGAAGTTCAGTTAACTCTAGAAATGTGTTTTGGAGTTTGTACGTGGTTTGTCTCTAGGGGCCACCGCATATATTTATATATAAACATATATAAATAAAACTACTTTTTTTTACATTAGTAATTCCTTTTGTGCATAAATTTATATTATTGTTAATAATAAATTAATTAAAGCAACAAAACAACCTGAAGAGCCGGTTGGGAGCCGAAAGAGATGGTTCTCTAAAAAGAGCCGGAAATCCCATCACTGTTTCTTTTCAGCTGTCCTCCCAGGTATGTATAGGACTCTATGGTCAGGTGATAGGTTGCTTGTGATTGTCCCTAGAAGGAGGCTAAGACACAGAGGAGACTTTGCTATTGCTGTGTCCAAACTTTGGGCCTGTCCAACACTCGACATCTTTTAAAACCCGTCTGAAAACACATCTTTACTCACGAGTTTTTGTTTTGTTCTTTGTGTGTCTTTGTTCTTTTTACTTTTTTACTATGTACAGCACTTTGGTTCGCCTGTGTTGTTTTTAAATGTGCTTATAAATAAATTGATTGATTTCAGGCCACTTAGTCCTAATTTTCCCTTCTGTGTAAATATTGTTTGCCTCTCCCTCTGTTGTTTTTTTGTAACCTTTATACCAGCAAATAAAGCTGTGACGTTGAGTGAGACCCATTCTGGGTCCACACTTTGCCACACACCTGTTTCATGACAACAACAAACATTTTAAGTTGTAAATATTTTATGAGTTCTGTCATAAAAAATATCAAAGTGCTGTAGAAAATAGAAATGATATCTTCTGAAGAACAGCATTTAACAAAGGAACCATTTATATAGCAAGATGTTAAGTTGATAGAAAATAAAATATCACATAGTGTACAGTGTCAATAACACATTTTCCTTTCCTGCAGGATTAGTACAGCTGCTTTCTCTTTTCTTCGAGGTTTCACATTCCACTACACTTTTATCGTTTTGAGCCAACTAGATTAAACTGTCGTACTGTGCATACGCAGCAATGGCATTCACATTTTAATTTTACGAGTAATTGATGTCATCCATATTCAAGCTGGTTTAAGCAGGTTGAAATCTCTCTTTTTGTAATCAAAAATAATCCGAGGACCCACTGTTGACCCAATGTCAAAATCCTGCACCGTGTTGAAGAATGTCCACACAATGAACCTACTGGCTGGCAGTGCTTGTTTGGCTGAGTAGCTCCAATCCCAGTAAAAGTGATACAGAGAAGATATGGCTCCTAATGTATCATAAACTCTTGACAAGGCCCCAGTTTCCTCCCAGGCAAAAGGAAAAGGGATTCGCGGTCCGAGCATTTCCAGAGATCATAGCATTTGAATAATATGAGTTGAAGGCACCTTTCTTAGTGAGCTGAAGAGATTAAAAATTGCCAAACGTGTAAACGTCTTTAAGAAGCTGAGGCTCACTGATAAAACATGATGCGTGCCTCAGAGGTTGAGAGGAAGGCGGGCAAAGCGGGCGGAGGGAAACACATGGACTTTGGCAAATGTGGTCTCAACAGGATGTTCTGGGCTGGGTTATACCTTCACTTTGACTGCTAGCCTTTTTACGGTTGCTGGTAAGCCTTCAATTAAATGACGGCTACCTTTTTCAAGTCGCTAATCCTCTTACAGTTTGGAACCCTACCCTTTGCCATGTGGAAAATACACACACACACACAGATGTGCTGTGTTTTTATGGGTGAGTGTGTGTGCGAGAGAGAGCAGCGAGTCTTCTTCACCCTCGTGTTGCCTGTCTTGCAGTCCTCCTGCCTTCTGGTACCTTCTTAATTTGACAAAAGAGGCTGTTCTTGTCACAAACTTAGCCTGAAGTCTGCATGAAAAAAATAAAAGTGTGAGTCTTTGTAGCAAACCTGATACTGGGTCATAAATAAAACATGCTGTCGAGACTACATCATTTGCATTTAGTCTTCTTTTTAACAGTTTAATTTAAATTATAATGAAACATAAAGCACAGATTTTATTTATTTAGTTAAATTATAATTTATATGTGTAGATGCCATGTAGAAAATAATAAACTAATTAGAGAAATGGAGTGGAAACATGAACATCCAAAGGCAGTAAAAGCTTCATAAAATATGATATTGTCATCTCATTGGTTTAATTCAGGGACAGAACAGACAGGTACAGGTTTCAGGTACTTTTTTCATGTTTCTACAGCTTTTTAGTATAATGCAAGGCAAATATGCAATGCATGCAGGGAGTGTGTGCAAATGTGTACCACGTGTTTGAAAACTGATCTTTACAGCATAAACTCTACTAAAATTAGATGCCACTATAAAGTTTATTATTCCAATTTTATTTATAAAGCACTTTAAAATACCCAGCACAGGACCAAAGTGCTTTATAGAAAATAATTTAAAAACAATAGAATAACATCCATCCATCCATCTTCATCCGCTTTATCCGAGGTCGGGTCGCGGGGGCAGCAGCCTAAGCAGAGAGGCCCAGACCTCCCTCTCCCCAGCCACCTCCTCCAGCTTATCCGGGGGAACTCCAAGGCGTTCCCAGGCCAGCCGAGAGATATAATCTCTCCAGTGTGTCCTGGGTCTGCCCCGGGGCCTCCTCCCGGTGGGACATGCCCGGAACACCTCACCCAGGAGGCATCCTTGTCAGATGCCCGAACCACCTCAGCTGGCTCCTTTCGATGTGGAGCAGCAGTGGCTCTACTCTGAGCCCCTCCCGGATGGCCGAACTTCTCACCCTATCTCTAAGGGAGAGGCCAGCCACCCTTCGGAGGAAGCTCATTTCTGCCGCTTGTATCCGCGATCTCGTTCTTTCGGTGACTACTCCGTGAATCGCAACCTTATCGTGGTGGAGGGGTTTGTGTGTCCCAGGGATCCCAGGGGCTATGTTGTCTGGGGGCTTTTGCCCCCTGGTAGGGTCTCCCATGGCAAATTGGTCCTGGTTGAGGGACCAGACAAAGAGCGATTCAGAAGACCCTTATGAAGAGAACATCGAGGGAACAGTTTACCCTGCACGGGATAGGGTTACCGGGGCCCTGCCCTGGGGAGGGTGCCCGAGGGCGAGTGTCTGGTGGCCGGGCCTTAGTCCATGGGGCCTGGCTGGGCACAGCCCGAAGAGGAGACATGGGCCCATCCTCCCGCAGGCCCACCACCCGCAGGAGGCACCATAGGGGTCGAGTGCATTGTGTGCCGGGTGGCGGCCAGGAGCGGAGGCCCTGGCGGACTGATCCCTGGCAATAGGGACAATAGAATAACAGAAAACTAAGAATAAATAAATAAGTAAATAAATAAATAAAACACATCATACATAAAAATTGAAACAAAAATTAAAACAGACCTATATTAAAAAAGAAAACAAGATAAAACAGCATAGAATCAACTAAAAACAACTAAAATAAAGGAGAAAGCCACTGCACTAAACCCATATTTTCCTAACCCTCTGACCAGACAGCTGGAGAAACTACACCGAGGCTACTGTCCTGTGCTAACCAGCTGTTTGTGATCTCAAACATCCTGTCTAGTTACTAAAGAAGCTGACACCATAAGAGCTTAATGATTATCGACCAGCTGCCCTCACATCACGTTATGAACAGGAGAAACTGTAGTGTGGTGATATATTTATATTTTTTGGGGATATTTGTCCCACTTAACATGTCTCAGATCATCAAACAAATTTTAATATTGGAAAAAAACTAACTTGTTTGGAAAGCTGGGCTCAGTTTCACTAGCCAAACCCAGGCCTGATTATCTGATGAATCAAGAAGTCTCTTAAATTGAACATGTGTTTCAAATTGAAAAGAGCTCAACAGCACATCGTACCACAATCTAAGCAGCTGAGAAACAAAGTCATTGACATGTACCAGTCTGGAAAAGGTTACAAAGCCATATCAAAGGCTTTCTGACTTAAGCAGAGAGCAATTATCCACAAATGGAAAAAAACTAGGAACAGCAGTGAACCGAGTGCCCAGCTATCAAAATGATATTAATGACTCATCCAGGAGATCATGAAAGAACCCAGAACAACATCTAAAGACCTACAGCCTCTCTTGCCTCAGTTCAGCTCAAAATTCAACAACGAGCAAGAGACTGGATAAAAATGGCTTCCATGAGTCTCGAAGAGAAAAACACTGCTGACGACAAACAAAACCAAAACACAAAGGCTTGTCTCACGTTTACCAAAAAACTAATGTAAAACAAGACTTTTGGGAAAATATTCTGTTGACTGACAAGTCACAAGCAGAACTTTCCTTTTTGATGCAGCACATAGTTGGGACTGGATCAGGTGAAACCTCCCTTAGTTACACTGCAATAGGCTTAGGCTGCTCAGGGCTTCCCATAATGCACTGAATATTTCTTCACTCACCTTTTTCACTCACTGTGTCTTTCAGAATCAGAGAAACTTTATTAATCCCAGAGGGATACTGAAAGGAGTTTATACACCACTCTGCATTTAATCATTAGCCCCTCCCTGAGCCTGGTTCTGCCGGAGGTTTCTTCCTGTTAAAAGGGAATTTTTCCTTCCTACAGTTGAGTGTCTCTAATTAGTAAATCTATGTTTTCTAGTAGAGGGGCAATAAATTGTTCTGCTTATTTAGAAAAAGAAACATCAGCCTCATTTAAATACAGGAAAACAGAAGAACCCTGGTGTCCCAGTTTTCCACTGGGACTTGAACACACCTTACATTTGTGGATCAGTGTAACCCTTCCAGCATCAAATCTGTCTCAAAATCCCACCAGGGGTTAGCTAATATGTGTTTAAGTATTATGCACACAAATTAAACATTTTGTGAGTGAAATGAAAGTCAGAAATAATTTTGAAGCTTTTTGATGGAGAATTTGATCAAATTTGTGAAGCTGAACTTTGAAAATTGTGCATAAATGTTTTTATTCAGGTTTGGATGTAGACATTTTTAAAATAGTTTTTCATGTGATCAAATTACTTTGTAATTGTGTTTGGATTGAAACACATTTGTGAGACCTTAAAAGTTTCACACAGGTCACCTTTGTAAATCTTAGTTTACACTCTTGATCATATCTTATGGAACAGCTATGAGGCATATTTCTCACCATACAACTCGGTGGTCAGTATGTTGCCTAAGGATACTTAGGTACACAAACTGGAGAATCCTGGGGATTGAACCACCAACTGCTGATTAGTAGATGATGTGCTCTTCCTCCCGAGCCACATCCACCCCATAAAGCACATAAAAATCTAATCTTCATCTTTAATTTTTCTGAAGGGTCTTCCACATGTTTTAAGTGGGTCTAGCATCCAGGAAGTGTTCTAAGAATTTATTGCAATCAACAGTTTCAGTTTTATGACCAAGAAGGATTTGGATATGGACTGTAGGCTGGATAGGTGACTTTGCACTTAGTTTTATCAGAATTTAAATTAAATTTATGTGTTCTGAGAATTTTGCAGTGTATCATAAGCAAATTCTAGATTTGCAATGGCCAAATCAAGAAAAGAGCTACTGACGTATAAAATAGTGTCTTTTGCATTAAAATGTACATTGCAGTTTTGGGTGGTAGAGATAATAAAAGCGGTCCAAGAATAGATCCTTGTGGAACACCTGGGACTCTTGGAGACTACTGTCTGATAATTCTGATAATTTTGAGATAATTTATCAAATAAAATAAATCTACTCAATGGATCTACTGAATCAAATGCTTTTTTATTAGAGCTATGAAAAGTGCAGATGATTATTAGGGGCTTCAACAGTATTGAGTACACATACTGCAGCTGTTGTTGTGACATGACACGAAAAGCCAACTGCACTAACTGTAACGCTTTACATCCCAGATTTACTTTCAATGTAACATTTATTTATCTACCTTTACACAACAGATGTGTAGAATCATCCATTGGGGCGACCGTGGCTCAGGGGGTTGGGAAGCGTATCTATAACCGGAAGGTCGCCGGTTCGATCCCCGGGCTCTCTGTCCTGGTCATTGTGCCCTTGGGCAAGACACTTTACCCTACCGCCTACTGGTGTTGGCCAGAGGGGCCGATGGTGCGATATGGCAGCCTCGCTTCTGTCAGTCTGCCCCAGGGCAGCTGTGGCTACAACTGTAGCTGCCTCCACCAGTGTGTGAATGCAAGAGTGAATGAATAGTGGCTTAAAGCGCTTTGGGTGCCTTGAAAAGCGCTATATAAATCCAATCCATTATTATTTATTTTTGTGCAAAGGTATTTATTGGACTCACTTATTATTAATTCAGCCTTACACACCGACCGTGTAATTTGGTTGGACAAATTTGTAGCATTAATTTTTTCAGACTACGAGTCATTTTTCTGTTTTTTTTTTTATACAAATAAACAGATCCAACCAGTCAGACCCCTGCAAATGCACTCAAAGCTCAAAAAGCCCACCAGTACTGATATAATAATAATCTATAATAATAATAATAATATAAAAATAATAGAATAATTCTCTTTTACCTCGGACACAAAGCTGGACACTGCTCCAGGTTAATCGGCGCTCTGAAATTAGTTCTCTGCCTCCTTAGATGTGGTGCCAACTCTGCCAACAAGAGTTCAAACTGCCCCACTGACATCCTGAAATATGTACAAAGAGGCTTCAACTCCTCAATCAAACCATGAAAGTCTCCCTGCTGCCCTCCCAATGCTACAGGCATTAACACTGACATGCTTGGCAGAAATAAAATGACACATAGCATTGCATAATTGCCACAAAAACACAAACGGCTACAACTAAAATTTAATACATGCACACGACGATGCACACAAACAGAGTGATGACAGTCTCTATATGCAATCCCTAAATTCACAAAGCATCCATAAAGCAACATATACACAAAACAAAAGGCATTTATAACTATACATAAATGTCTTACCAGCTATGTACTCTCTGTATTCCTGCAATCATCTGCATACAACCTTATAATTATCCCTTTGAATACCTTTATGTATTAGAGACAGCTGTCCCTCACCAAAACTATTGATCAGGATGAGGCACAGACGTCTGCAAAAGGAGGATGTTCCTGCTATAATCAGCCAACAGTGAGTATTGATTTGCCAGTGTCAGGCCACTCTAGTAAAGGGAGGACACAGTCAGAGTCATGGGCAATTAATGATCTCCATGCTGCAGCAGTGTGTCCTCTCTGCTTCTCCCTCGTTCTCCTCTATCAGCATCAGGGAATTAAAATCTATTGTAATGGGTTTATTGACATGGTAAATATGCATCTGCATTTGCAATACTTGGAGCGTGCAAGCATATTAGTAAATACATAATGCAGAGGATTGTTTGGATACGGAAAATATAATCAGTTCTAAACAAGCATATTCTCTTCTACAGTCTGTTAGAGAGCATATACGATGAAACATGAAAAGACAGTGCATGTCTCTATATTATTTGGGCTCTGACCTCAGAGAAAAGGAGTGCATATACTTTTTTTTGGACATTGTAGTTGTTAATTTCCAAAGAAAGAATAATAATGATTGTTTTGGTTTTTTTGGCTTTTAAAAATGTGAATAACCTGGAGTGCAATGTTTCAATTAAAAACTGAATGAGACAAACTCTGTCAAACGAAATCCACATGATAATTAGGGGTGGGTTCAATCCCCGGCTCCCCATGCCAAATATCCTTGGGCAAGATACTAATCCCAAGTTGCTCTCCAATGCATCCATTGGAGTATGAATGTGCGTGAATTTTAATTAGAAAGCACTTAAAACCATAAGGAAAACAAGTGCTTGTGTAAATGTGACATGTTGTATAAAGCGCTTTGAGTGATCTGGGAGAGTAGAAAAGCACTATGCAAGAATGAGTACATTTACCATTATCATATTTATAATGTATTTCCCATTATATACCAGTTCTTTTTAAATTAAATGAAATATTTGATGTTTCTAAACGAAAAGCTGGTAAAATGGTCAGAGAGTAAACCATTTTGCTGGATTGTCTCTGTGAACATTGTGTATGTTAAGAGCATACTTAGCACTAAGTTCCTCCTACGCCGGGCGGCGCATCGGGCAGCTAGTGATCGCCATCGATGTCGGTCAGCAGCGACTGCTTCAGCTTCGTCCCAGGCAATGTCGACAGTTCTCAGATCGTCCATGAATGTTCGACGCCATGTGGTCTTTGGTCGGCCTTGCTTGCTCGCAAAGCGGAAGCGCCTTTCTGCAACAACATCGGCTAACGGGCGGGTGCCTGCTCTTCGTAGGACCTCCTCTTTTGTTATTCGGTCCCGGTAGGAAATTCTCAGGATTCGGCGCAGGCCACGTTGTTGAAGCACGTTCAGGTGTTGAATAATTGAACTTGTTGAGCGCCAGGTTTCACTAGCGTAAAGTGCAGTAGGGAAGACGATAGAGTTCGATAGTCTGATGTTGACCCTAACATTCAGGGAGGTCGAGTTCCAAATAGGTTGGAGACGTCGCAGGACACCAGCTGCCTTCCCTACTCTGGCATCGACATCTCGATCAGAGACCCCGTCATTCGAGATGATGCTGCCAAGATATGTAAAATTCTCCACCTCTTCAGCACGTTGTTGGTTGATCATGACAGGAATGCGGGCACGTGCATAGCCAACTCGGAGTACCTTGGTTTTTTTGGCGCTGATTCTTAATCCAACTTTCGTCGGTTAAGAGCATATACTATGTAAAGTCTGTGCTTTATATCCTTTAGAGATGCATGGTTATGGTTTGCTTACAAACACATCTCAGTTAAGTGACTAATTTCGCTTTGTAGTGAATCAAATGAAAAGAACCACATTGTTATGGTCTCATGAGGCTACTGCCTGCTGTCAGACTGAAGTTAGTGAAAATCAACTAGTCTGCCTCCGGCCTTCTTCTACTTTGAGTTTTATAGGAAATTATGACCTTTTTGTTATTTTTATTTGGTATCAGTTTGGTCAAGATTATTGTATTTACTGCTCTCAGCAAAGCAATAGTAGACAAAGAAACCAGTAAATGCACTGGTTCTTATATAGTGCTTTTCTACTTTATCTGAGCACTTAAAGCACTTTATACAACTAATTCATTCACCCAATTACACAAGCACTTTTTCTGTTTGGTGCATCTTATCTATCATTGATACTCAGATGGGTGCATCAGAGAGTGACATGATTAGTATCCCAAGGATATTTGGCATGTAGACTGGAACAGAGTGGGATTGAACCACTAACCTTCCAGTTAGTAGCTGACCTGCTCTACCACCTGAGCTACAGCCAACATCCACAGAACCTATGTTGACATTAGGTATCCATACGCCTTTCTTTTTTACAGAGAAACACAAACACAAAAAGCAAATTCAGTTTTATTTATACAATGCCAATTCAAAACAACAGTCACGTCAAATGCTTTATAAGGTAAAGACCCTGCAATATAAAAAAGAAACCCCAACAACCCCCATGGGAAAGCACTTGGTGACCGTGGGAAGGAAAAAAAACCCTTTTAAGAGGGAAAAATCTCGGGCAGAACCAGGCTCGGGGAGAAGCAGCCATCCACCCTGACTGGTTGGGGTTAGAGGAAAGAGAATAGACCAGACAGACACAGGAAAAAAGCCAAACTATGGGAGAAGAACCAAAGTTCACTAATTGCTAATGATTAAAATGTATTGTTAAATGTTTTTATGTGGTTAAAATTCCCACAAACCCTTTCTCATACTGTTGTTTTGCCACTTCTTTGATTTTCTAGGAGAATGGAAGTCTCAGGAGACAGAGACACATGCTTTATGTATGTCATCATTCAGTCACATCATTTAGTACATTCTACTTTATCAAATTTGATCATTTAAGCAAAAACATTTCTTAGTTTCTTGTTTTTCAGGTTGTTTATGAACAAATTGAGAACGTGCATTAGAACAAATACATTGAAAGTCACCATTGCACTTAAAGGAACTTTGCAGACATTCACATACATTGTCAGTGGGCCCTGGGTCTTTTATATGTGCAGCTGTGGCTCAGGTGGAAGAGCAGGCTATCTACCAATGGGAATGCTGGCGGTTCAATCCCTGGCTCCTCCATAAGCCAAATACTCCTTGGGCAAGACACTGGACCCTGAGTTGCCACTGATACATGTGTCAGAGTGTGTTTGTGTGAATGTTAGAAAGTCCTTAGGCATAAATAAAAGGGCTGTATGAATCTATGTGAAGGAGACTTGCAGTGGAAAAGGTCTTGAGTACGTTCTGTTTACCGTATGCTGCATGTTTTCCCTAAGCACAAAATTGCAGGGCACTGTCACTTTGCCTAGTTCAAAACACTGTCATGGTTAAAGAAATGCTGATGAAAATAATATTTCTGTAATGACCAATCAAAACAAAAGGAGGAGAAACATTATCTGTCAATATCTGTGGAAGCCTCTCAGAATAGCAGGCCTATCTGGAACATAGTGATTTACTGTCCAATTTTCAATGGCCTCTGTATCCGTTTCAATCAAATCTCCAATATTAACACAAGGCAATAATTTCTTCTGCTTTATTACAAATGTAGCCCTCGTTTTCTATAAATCAGCCTGCAGAAGCTGGTATTATTCACAGTGCAAATCAGGCATATTTTATACAGGCTGAGTCACAGTCAAAATGAACCATTATTTCAGCTTAATGTTCTATCGTTCTGTGAGAGAACCACTTGAGTCTTCTTGTGTTCTTTGTCCTTCTTTATCGTCAAAGTAAAACTTTGCTCAAAGCTTTTTCAACCATTCACACAGGTAGCAGATAGCTGGTATAACTGGACAGATGAGTCTGGTAAAAAATGCAAATGTAATAATAGGATGAGGATTTGCAGAGCACCTACTGGATTGCACTTTTTTGACTCTGTTAAGCATGTCTTAAGCCTGTGGACGATACACCAGCAGGTCATCCAGCAGACCAGCTTTGAATGTTACTATTCGTTCGAATGTTTGCAACTGACAAACTAAATGTCTTTGATTTATTTTTCTCAAAGCAGAAAAATAGACCTGTAAACGAAACGATCCAAATTGCAAACAGATTTAAAGTTTTGTTTTTCCAAGATTTCACATTGTTTAGTTTTTACAATTTGGTTTTAATTTATCAAGATAAGAATGGTTGCAACCATTAGTCCTGCAAGCAAATGTGGTTTAGTTAAAAAGCTGAACTGAGTTCATTAAATGTAATGAGTTTTAAGAGTAATGATGCGTTTGAGCATTCCCAGTAAATTTGTAAAAGTTTCGATGTGTACCACCAGGAAGTTGTCCTGGAACAACCATTAGAGTACTCGATTCCAACAATTTGACTGATGCTACTGTTGAACAAATGATGCCCAAGCAGCACGCAATGATTAAATCTGTAGTCTTAGCTTGGCTTACATATCTATGTGCAGGTGTACCTTAATTCTTCAACATCTCACACATTCAACTCTCTTCCATAAGATGAGAATGAATACAGTTTGTAATTGAGTTTTTCATTTAATCATTTATACGGAAAAATACCAGCACAACATGAACCATCATCTACATTACTACGTTTTTGCTTTAAGTGCTGCCGTTTTATTTTTTTCTAGTTGAAGTCTGACTAAAAACATCCTTTTCTCTGCCAATAAAGAGCAAAAAATACGCCTGCAAAAAATGTAGCAGACTGGCCCTTTAAGGTCAGCTTACCCATTTCTGATGTTTCTGAATGTTTTAGATCCATTTAAAAGTTCCTGTTTGACAACAAACTAGACCGCGGTCTTATGCAAGCAGCAACTATTAACTATGTTATCACTGACAAGTGCTAATGTCAAATGTATGATGCGAGGATAAAGCATACAAAGAAAAAAGGAAGCAGTCACGCTGGATATGACTGAATCCGTTCTTTCAAGTCTAATATGTTAAGAATTACACACTCTTCATTATTGGACTATCAGATCGTAATATGCACTACGTGTATATGTTTTGTCTCTGCAATTTTAAAATAAAGCAATGCCACTCTATATCATGCTTAAAGCTATACAACTGTGCGTTTAGTAGGAATGTGTAGCATTTACAGCTTGACATGAGACACGCCACAATCCAGGATTAGAGTGAGAATCCTACATAGAAAAGTAAAACACATTAATAGAAAGTCACTTAAAGGTCTATCCATCATGTCAGAATGAAAGAAGAAACATTAGGAACAAATGACATCATCAGAACTTGTCCTAACCTCATTCACGTCCTGTTACAGTGACTTGATCAACAGTTGTATCGCTATGTCTCAGCCCAGTTACTGATGGCTCTCTCTCAAACGCTGCCTATCTCATTACTGTAATGAACTTTATAATTACCTACACCCCCTCCGAGAAGAATGAAGGCCATTAAGACACTGGGATTGGCTTTTATATCATTTACTTAGCCCAGGACACTAACCAGCAGCCATTTTCCAGCTCAATAAACCCCCACATCCTTCAAGCTGTTGACAACACTTTCTTTCTTTCCTCCGACTGGCAGGACTCTCGGTGCAAAACAGAGTGACACAAAGCTTTACTGCAGACTTTTGACCGTCGTAGAATCACTCGCTGAGGTCCCTCCTCAGCTAACCTTGAAATTCAGGTTCAAAATATTTTGACATTCAAAAGAGGTCATACTGGTGGTCAAGACGTTAATGCAAAATATTGTGAGTGAGGTGCAGCTGAGTTCCACCATCGCACCAGCTGTTTGCCTGACTACTAAACCACTCATTAACTAGTGTAGGTTAATGAGTGATTATGAGGTGGTGATCTTAGGAGAAAAGTTTCCTCTTTTATTTTGTTCTGGCTTGGTTTGTTATAGTTGCAAAGTCAGCACCTTTGTTTCACCACCTATAGTGTCACTGAAAAATAGCCGTCCTCATCTATGCCTTCCTCATCACCATAAATGCGTGAAACAAAAGGGCCTATGATAAGAACTAGGGATGCAACGATACCAATTATTTCAAACCGAAACGAGTATTTGCCGATACAGAGTACAAAAAACGATACTTCTACCACACACACACACACACACACACACACACACACACACACACACACACACACACACACACACAAATACAATTAATTGGAAGACAGGTTTTATTATATTCCCTGCCGATAAAAAATAAAATCTTAATAAAAATGACCACAAAAAAATTTCAAGTGAAAAATCAGCACTTCTGTTAAATTATTGCAGAGTCTCCACATTGTAATTTTACAAAATATCACTGAACTATTGGCACTGTCTCGAGCTTTCAGAATAATAATTAAACACTTCTGTTTGGAATAAAATAAATACAAATTAGGTTTGAGAATAAATTCAACTTTTAAATTATTGCAGAGTGTCCATATTGTAAACAAACAAACTAAATAATTATTATTAAATAAATAATAAAATATAAAAAATTATAAAATAAATAATAAATAAAATAATAATTGGCCCCCTAGTGGCCAATCTAAAAAACTACAACAGAAATGACAAGCCACCCTCTGATTAATGAAATAAGTTGGTATCGGTTCATGGTATCGGTTAACTTTTACAGTATCAGCCCCGATACCCGATACCAGTATCGGTATCGGTGCATCCCTAATAAGAACTAAATGCAAAATGAAAAAGGCCTATAGTGACTATGAAAACTGCTGGGTTGACTTTTTTTTTTTTTTTTTTTTTTACAGTAACTGCATGTTGTTATTGTGAATACTTTTAAAATAAAAAGAAGCAGAATATTTGAAAAATCTGTTTTCTTTTTTGTTACTCCTTTGCAACAGTCAGCTTGTAGCTGCTTGCAACCATATTACTTTGTAAGGTCTCAGTCCTATTTATTACCAAGCTTTTGGAATTACACATTGTCATTTTGTCAGAGTAACTAAGCAAAAGTATTGCTATAAACATGAAAAAAAGGCATAAAAGAAACAGTTTTTCATGTCAGCAATATTAAAATCATCATGTCAGATTAATACAAACAGCTCGTCTGAAGATGTTAACATTTTCTATAAGACTGGAGCAAAGACAGCGAACAAATCCGAGAGACGGAAAGCTGAAAAGCGAAGAGATGGGATGTAGTTTTCACAGAAGTATTGGTTACATGTACATCTAACCCTACCCTGGATTATGCAGTTTTACAATATGACAATAATAACAAAGTCTTCATTAAAATAATAGTTAGACATATTAAAACAAACCTCTCATTGCCTTGTCACTGTGCAACAAGCGCTAACAAGTAGCACAAGCAACACTTTGAAGGCATCCATGTAAGACCATTATATCAATCAGCAATTAGCATCCATGCTGTTCGAATCTAACAAGGAAAAAAAAAGCTTGACTGTTAACTTAATAATTATAAAATTGATCATACAATTTTTCTATATGCATATCAATTGAAACTAACGACAAACATAACCATGCTTGTTTGCATTTTATTATGGAATATTAAAGTTGTTCTACAATAGTGGTCTTAAATGAGCACAACATGGTGCGAAACTAGATTTGAATTTCAAATTAATGACATGCTGATTCATAACTCATCTTGCATGTAATCTCTATGACTGTATAACAAGAAGTGAAAACAGGTAATGAGCAAATGTATGTATATATCTATATCTCTCTCTCTATATATACATATATATATATATATATATATATATATATATATATATATGCAACTTTGATTTTGCGTTTTTATAATTGTCTATCAGTATATATATAACACTGTAGATAGGTGTTAAAGCTCTTAGACTATAGCTTTAAAGACAGACTATGACCTCTACTTTTAACAAAGCAGGTTGAACATTATCAACACAAAAGCAGTAGTGTTGCTCTATAATTCTCCCCTACTGGCTGTGGAAATGAAGACCAAAAAGTCGAATTTCATCCAGCACCTGCTTATACTTGGCAGACTGCACATACAGAACCTATTTGTGAATGCATTGTGTTTGGTCGGGATTAATTAACACTTATAATGTAGTGGGGAATCAGGCAAGTCAGGCTTGTGTTATAATAGCATTTTGGCTTGCAATGCTGGACAAAGACTTTGCTTCAGAGGTGTTTTATATGTGTGTCAAAGAGAGAAGGCGGCCTACTGCACTACATTGTACGCTATCATGCTGAAACATATGGACAGACAGGTTCTTTGTCACTACTGTAAGGGCATGTTTGACATGGCTTGATGCAGAGCACCAGACAAACACAAAAGCACTATCCTCCTCACTTGACGTCAACCTGTCACTCTGTCAAGGCTGCGAGTGTGCCTGAGAGGGTGTGTATGAATCTCTTTGAGTTAGTGTCCACTAGAAGCGCAGACCACTGTTAAGCTGACTTCCTTTTGCTTATACTTTTGCATAACTGCAATACCTTAACTATATGTTTTAACATGCTGCCATAGCATGCAATAAATATATGAAAACACATCAAGCCAGTCCACAATTCTGTAACTGTGCAATACGTTCACAGCCCTGTAGTGTGTTCAAGAACTTAATACAGTTAATAAACTTTTGGCTTACATGATGGCTTTGTGTATTAAACAAGAGGGAGTGTTTTTCAGGTAATTTATGCTCTTTTTTTGTTTTGTTTTTTTACATTTTCCTGACTTGGTCATTGCATGCACATTTCCACTGATGGAGTGACTTGTGCAGTACCTCGACATCACCTATGGGTGTCTCTCTTTTTCTTTAGAAGCCGTCTTCCCAAGCAGCTGCACCCTGTCTGCACCGTGGCAGGAATGACCAAGTGTGTGTCTTTGAGACAGAGAAGCCACCTGTACAGAGCGAAATCTTTATAAATGCTATATGAGTGTGCAATTTACTGTAAAAATACGTTTTTGGGAGGAATTAAATATTTATGTAAGCATGGAAGCAGACTTATGAGTGTTTGGCATGGAATCCAGCGTACTGGAAGAAATAAAATTATCCAAATATAATGACCCAAATATTACCCAAGAATTAATTGAAGTTTTCTAGGTGAGTTTACTGTTATAGGCCTGTCAGGTCCTGCTTTGCTCCCTATAATAAAGTGGGATTGCCCATATGTGAAATTGTTTCAGTCTGGAGTACCATGCTTGTTATCTGAAGCAACTGGAATTCAAATGCGTAACTTATCTAATCTTTTACTTTTACATGTCTCATTGATTGATAACATCTTAGAGAAGACTTCTATAATACATCAGAAACACGTCAGAAACATTAAAAGAAACACGTCATTATTTCTTTCAAAGACTCCCAGTTTTCCAGATTTCCCCATTTAGACATCTCAGTGACATCATCTCTTTTTATAGGTACAAAGGAATATATAAATGCACAAATCAAGCTAAATAGACGTTAATGCTTCCAGTAAACGCATGCTCTATATAGTGTTTTTTGTTTTTGAAAAAACGCATTGTTCGTTATTAAAGCTCATGACCAAGCCTCCAGTACGAAATAATACGTGATTTGAGCTCACACACACACACACACACACACACACACACACACACACACACACACACACACACACACACACACACACACACAGAAATCCTTATAGGCTTAGTAATAGTTCTTCCAATCATGCTATTTGTGTATCGTGGTAGATAACGATAATACAAAGAAGAAATAGAGAGTTTAATGCTCCACAGTAGGTGACTTAATCCAACATCCTTCCCTTACTTAATTACTACTTATTTATACGAGGACACCTGGAGGATATAGTATAACTTTAATATTTACTTGATTTCTGCATTTGTACTGTATCTACCTACTATTGTAATTATATTCAGATTATTAAAACTGTTGTCTGTCCTATTCACCAGCATTACTTTGAAGACTGGATCACATACATTACTCCAAAAATCAAAGTTAAATATTGTTCTTTACTTTTTTCTAAGCAGTTTTTATAGAATAAATATATAAATGAGCTAGCTTGTTTACATACAATGCAATATTCTAGAAATGTGTCTTTGAGAAAAGAGGATGAATCAATATGAATTCTGATATTTGTATTTGTTTTTTTAATTTCGCTTTTATTTCGTAAATGGGTTGAAAATTAATCAAGTCGTTATTAATCCAGTAGTGTTTTAATAGATACAGGGATTAGGAGGTGCTTCACCGATGGCCAGTGAGGTATTTGTGCATTGCTTCCACTCTGGAGGATGTTTCAATACTGCAAATTCCACACACAATATCAGTATGTAATTAAATGTGTTTTTATATATTTTACAGATGCAAAAAAATGTATTGTTACATGTTACATATTGTTGTTTTTTTACGCTTGTTTTTCTGTAAATGTAGCCGCTGTTCTTTAAAGCAGATAATTGTCACATTTTCCTCGTTCCGCACTGGTCATGTTACGATTTGGAATGTGTGTTTTTTCTAATTCAAAGGACTGAAATAGGTAAATGGAACAGAAGTTAAAACGATTTGGAGCTGTGTGTTTCCTGCACCGTTGTAAAAGTCTGCTTCAAAGACAGATTTCATGAGTTAACCAAATACTGTCTTTCTTTATACATGTCACACAATGCTAAAAGGTTGCTTGGATTCTTTCCATTAATATTTTACGCATTGAAATGAAATCAGTGGCAGGTCTCAATAAATGCAAACGTTCTCATAACTGGATGTAATGATAAGAAAGGAATGGCAGCACTGAGAGCAGCTTCTGATTTTTTACTCCAGAGGAAAAGAAGAATTTAAAATATACAGTAAACATGTTATTGTATTTAGTTACAAATTAAAAAGCAGTTGTAACTAAACAGTTACTGTTGTAGCTGTAACCTTTCAGTCCTGATGGGAAGACTTTGAACTGTGACAACACATTATTAAGCAGGTTGTTGGTGTGCGGGGCCAATCTCCACCACCTTTTGTTCCAATCTGTCCACTGAAGCAAAGGACCCCCTCATTTCCTTGGAAATTGCCGGCTACTGCACTTAAAGAGTATTTTAGTGCTAGAAGTTGTAGATGGAGACCTGAGATGGATGTTGATTTGGGCTTAAAAGAGGCTAGAGGTTTGGCTGTTGTCAGTATCAGGCTGGCTCTTGGACAAACTACCCGAGACAGTTTGTGACATCTAGTCCCGCCTCATCTCTCTCTCACTTTGTTGAGTTACTTTAATGAATTCTGTGTGGATGATTCTAACCAAGAGGGGCGTAAGGTAAGATTGAGCATGGTGGTGGTTTATGGCTGTCATTACCATCTACCCTTGTGAGACAGAACCGGAGTGTAAGGTTTTCCTGACTCTTTATAATTGATCAACATCCCTGTCTAGAAAGACAATGTATGGTAGACTGTTTAAGTTGGCGGTTAAATTGCGTTACCATGACAAGCTGAGATTTTATCAGTTTGGTTTTTTAGATGACAAAATCAGAACGAAAGAAGATCTAATCTTGGCTTAGTAATGTAACTTTAAACAACCAAAGAAACTTCACATGGTGTTGGTCAAAGTTCAACAAGACCCAGTAAACACATATGAAAGGAATGACTGATTAATTCTGCTTTCTCGAGGCTGTAGCACATGGCTATTTTTAATTGGTGGGATTGTTTGTTTAGCTAACTTGGATAATGGATTGATTAACTTTAATTCTCAAGAAATTTGCCCTCTAATTTCCTTATTTATTGCATCTCTTTCTGTTGCATGTACACCATACTGAGTGGCTCAGGGTGTGTCTATGTTTAACTGAGAGGCATGGAAAGCCCCACTCGTGGAATAGGGTGGCATAGCGTGCAGCAGGTAGCACTGCCACGTTGGCCATGGGTGTCAGGTAGCTAAAGTACTTTAAGTATACTGAATAAAGTTCTGTATGGATGTATGGTTAACCTAAAAAGACCAGAAAAGCATTATATAAATGCAAATATTTCAATGGATCAAAGTAGTTTTTTTTATTTGCAAGATAATTACTTGATATGATTAGCCAGTGCCATCCACTGATGCAAAAATTTACCATCTATTCTATCCACTTAAAGCTGCAGCATTTCTTAAAGTCTTGACGAGATGGAATTCAAAGGCTATGCTCAGTTTGGTTGTAACTAGTGCGAGAAACCTTGCAGTGGTATGATTTACATGTTTATCCCAGTAATGCATCTCTGTTATTTTCTTTCTAAAGAGCAAGTTAATAAACGTGTGCTTTGAAACAGCAAATGCATGTTCTGCACAGGTTTCATTTCCTTTCAAATCGTGACAGTGGTAACATGTTTTCATTCAATTTCATTGCAAAATATTCACACTGAATTTTACTGAGTAATAATTCAGAAAACTTGATGAATGTTTTTGTTTCTCTTAATGCAGCTCGAGCTACACAGCTCAAGTTTGAACGTTATTGTGGTTCTGAAATTACTTAAAAGTGTGCATTCATTAAATATGATTCTTTGCCTTCACTCTGTCTTTTTCTTTTCTCAGGTCAGAGTTTAATAGGAGAAGGCGAGCTTCCCTGAGCTGATGTAACTATTCATCAGCAATAATTTGAAGCACAGACATATTTGTGAAGTAGCATAGATCTCTTTTCCACAGAGAAAAAAAGTAAAACGATGTGCACATAAAAATAACCATTTTCGATCACAGATCATAAGGCCCAGTGTAAGACTGAAGGTAGTGTTAAACAGATAAAAACAACTGTTTAAATGACCTTTGCAATGAACTAAAACCATGGTCTTTCAGGAACTATAACTTAAGCACATGATGATATGATATGACGCGCACAACAGCTGACCTGATTTTTGAACATTTCATAGTAGTTTTATTTATTTATTTATTTATTTTTAACTCATTTTAATTCATATACTGCCAAGTTCAACAACCACTGGGAACTCAACATGCATGTTACATATTAAAAAAACAAACAAACAAACAAAAAAACTCAAACAAAGAATCAGATGATCACCTATGAGCAAACATGGCAATGGTGGAGAGAAAGAGGACGTCTATTTATCAGGAAGATACCATTCAGAGGGGTGCAGCTGCAACCGGTATGGGGGTTAAGGGATCAAGGGATATTTAAATCCCACATTAAGTCTTGATGAATGAAATATTGAAGTTGAAATCCTTTACTTATAATTTTTTGAGCAGCATAATCATTTTTTCTTCTTTTTGTTTTTGTATGTAACAGAACTTTATTACATTACACCACGATGCATTTTAAGGCAATTTAACATTGTTTAAATGAAAATACAAGACAGCAGTTTTTAATATTACGTCCTAGAGTACATGGTGATGTTTTTTTTTTAATTGACATTTTAGAATCACTATACAATACCATCAACTTCAGCTATCTGTCAGTACATATATTTTTTCTTTTTTTTTTTCTATATTTAAACAACTAAAATATCCATACAATAAGAATGAAAGAAGAAGAAGAAAAGAAAAAGATGCAAAACAGGAAACAACAAACAAAATAAATAAAAAATACACAAGGAAAAAGGAAAGAAAAATAAATAAATAAATGTAGGGAGTGTGTTTTTGTTTCCATTAATGTAACTAATATTCCCTCTAGTCTTCTAGTAGTTAACAAAGTCAAAATCTAAATCTAAAGCAAAAACTGGCCTGCGTTTTTTAATGTAGTCCATCCATTTCTTCCATCGTGATACAAACAGCTCCCTCTTGTAGTTCACATCTGCTGTCATTTTCTCCATCCTGTAAATGTCCATTGTGATGTTCACCCACGTGTTCATAGTTGGGCTCTCTGAAGAAAGCCATTTTTTGTGATGGCTTTTTTTCCTGCTGCCAGTAAAACATTAAAGTATTTATCGTTCTTTGTCCGTCCTTCTGGCATAAGTCCAAAAAATAGAGTTTCATGGTAGTTTTAACTTGCAGGAAAAAAATTAGGAAAGGCATGTTGCAAAATTTCTTGGTAGTCTATAATAATCTCCAACCCCCTCTCCATTTTTTGTTCTTAGGTCTCCAGGTACACTTAAACTACACATGGGGATTTTAAAGAAGAGACTATTGTAGCATTTTTGTCACTGCACGTGCACATGAAGTTAGCAGGGGAGGTATTTGTGGCTCCAACCATGTACCAGCTTGTGACAGCTGTTTGTGAAGGACCACAAAATAGATCCAAATAATCCAAATAGGTGACAACAAAACCCTGCATTATTGTGAAAAGAGCCGGGTTGAAATTGATATCGATAGGTTTGGAGGATTTATGTTCTTCTTCATGTGAAATCTTTGAAAATACTTTTTCTGTTGCACTCATGCAGCCACTTTCAGTACATACCATTCTAGTGGACAGATATCTTTTATGGACAGGCTGTGAAAGAAAATAAATCCAGTTACTTGTAATTTCATGGAGAGAATGAACACATTCATGTGAAGTGAAGGAATTTGTGCTAGGGTGGATTTTTACACTGAAAATGAGGTTTTGCAAACAACCTTTATACAGAATATTTAAATAAATAGTAAAAATGAACCAAATTATCAATGGAAATATTGGGAAAAACGCTTTCATGCCATGTCAAGCAAGGCTTAGGAACAATCTTAGGGGGGCATTGAGCCCAGACACCCAGCAGATGTACAGTTAACGTAGTTGTTTGAGTGAGTGTTAAACCTTGTGTTGAGAAAAATGCTACTAAAAGAGTTTCGGATACCAAATATGACGCGAGGTATACTCCACATACAACAATGGAAAAATGGGACATTCTATATTTAGAACCAAGATAAGTAGAAATTTGAATTCTACAGAAATTCAATTCAAAATAAGGTTTGTCTAAATCAGAAATGACAATGACGTGTGGGACGTCATTGTTCCCCAGAGGTAGCATATCACAATTGTTCTAGATGTAATACACTGTGGCAAGCTATACAATGCAAATAATATATACACATTTAGTAGACTACCTGCCTTAAAAACAAGAAAACACAAATATTTCACAAATCTGTCAAAAACTGTATATTTTTATTAAGCAAGTAACAAAGTAAATTTGTGTTTTTATACCTGAATTTGAGCTGATATCCTGACATCACTGAGAAGTCAGAAATTAATTACTGTAGTGAAAAGCGCTGAACTTATAATCTGCACTATTACTTCCTTGATTATGCTTACTACCAGAGATGGGCAGTAACGCGTTACTGTAATCTGATTACTTTTTTCAAGTAACGAGTAAAGTAAGGGATTACTATTGCAAAAACTGTAATTAGATTACGTTACTTTCCCGTAGGAACGCTGCGTTACTGCGTTACTAAAACTGTGATTTTTTTTGCGAGAATGTCTCATGACAGTGACGTAAGCGAGCGCGACGTTCGTGACAACAGCTGTGTGCAGATCAACAATGGATCATATATCGAG
Organism: Neolamprologus brichardi; assembly: GCF_056152115.1. Taxonomy (NCBI): domain Eukaryota; kingdom Metazoa; phylum Chordata; class Actinopteri; order Cichliformes; family Cichlidae; genus Neolamprologus; species Neolamprologus brichardi. Next base: position 36,343,776 of record NC_142104.1, read on the forward strand.
TGCAGAGAGAGTATGAGCGTGCAGCGTTTAAAGCGTGGAAGTACTGACCTTACTTTGAGTTTGATTCCATAAAAAGTGACAAAAACATTAGTGTCCGTTGTGCGTGGGAAGAAAACTTCTTTTTACAGCGAAGAAAAACCCCTAAACTTCCAAACAAGCACCGAGTAGCTACGACGTAATGGGAAACTCACAGAGAAACTCGTGGATTCTTCCACTGACCGCTGCACACCTGCACCAGGGTAAACCTCCGCCTACCCCACTACTGCTTTACAGGTGAAAATAGAGCAACAGGACCGCTAGTCTGTGACTTTATTTATTTTCTGCTATGTTTTACTTGCATCTATTTGAAAGACTGAGTGTAAACACACAAAAAAAATATTTTATGTGCTGGAATGTGCAGAAAAGGTTTAAATATTAAACAAATTTCTTCCAGTCAGAGAATGTTGCAGATAATTAAATTTTTACTTGATGCATAAAGTTAAAAGATTAAAACTAATAAAACAAGTTTTAAAAAGAGACTTTTCCATTTGATTACATTTTGTATGATGGATTATGTAGAAAAAGTAGAATTGGGCTGAAAGATCTATCGCTTTATCACCTATTCAGGTTGTAAATCGTGTTTTTAAAAAGTAACTAAGTAACTAAGTAATTAATTACTTTTGAAAATAAGTAATCACTAAAGTAATGGGATTACTTTTTGGGGGAAGTAATCAGTAATTAGTTACTGATTACTTTTTTCAAGTAACTTGACCAACACTGCTCACTACTAATGTTTTTTCTGTACTTCACCTCACAAAAGTCAGTGGAACAACGTGTGATGACAGAACATGCAAGGCTAACATCCATGACCTTTGTGACTGCAGGGCTTCCCAGAAATCCTCCCTCGGGACATGAGAATACAAACTCAACTCCTTCTGTAACCATTTGGTAGCTGAAATCTACTTCACAAGTACAAGTTGCCAGTCCATCACAGCACTACCTGAGAGTCAGAGAGTGCTCCTAACAATAACAAACAACATTTTTTGGTAAAACTATCTTAAAACTAAAGAAAGATTTTGCTCAGGTTTAACTAGCAACAATCTTGCCATAGCACAGTCACAGTCACACACCATGAACAGCTTGTTAGGGAATAATAATAGTAACAAAATATCAATCTAAATTAAAAATGTAAATTAGTCTCACAGACAGACTAAAAACGTATTATTTTTACCTCAAGGCTCAACTGAAAGAAGAACAAAGAACAGAATGGACAAGACAAGAAAAAACAAAACGCATCGCAGCTTGTCATCAATACGACGGACTTCTTAAATTCTGAACCCTGCTGCTAAGTAGCCTCATGATTCTTCCAGGCTTGAACAGGAAACTGCTTAAACATCTCTGTTTCTCCGCCTGAAATGTGGAGCCCGCCACTGAGTCAAATTTAAGATGTTGTGCTGGCAACTGCTCTGTCTTGAAATATTGCAAAGTCCAGGAGAGACAGAAAGAGAGAGGAAAGAAACGGGAAGAGATTAAACCGGGAGAATGGAAAAAAGAAGGGTGTTGGTATAGAGAGTGTGACATAGAAGGAGAGATACAGGTGGAGGGTCCCAGCACAAAGCACATAGCTGCAGGAGAGGCTTATGCTTTAGATGGCCATGTCAGAATGCAATGCACTCGCTGCTGGTTTTATCTCTCTCGTGCCTCCTCCTCTCCTATCGCTGTCCTCCTCCTCTTCTCCTTTCCTTCTCTGTGGTGCCTTTCCATCTGCATTCTAGTCCTCCCTTCTATTTCTCTCTAACACCTCCTCCCTCAGCTCCCTTTGTTTTCTGCTTCTTTTCCTACAATGCCATATTTTCATACATGCACAGCAGTATGGAGACAGCAACACCACTGAGCATATTGGTTCCTATCTGTGTTTCTCTCTCCAGTGCACACACACACACACACACACACACACACACACACACACACACACACACCACCTCGGTGTGAAAATTGAAATAATGATAATGTATCCCTCAGTCTGCATCAAAGTATTGCCACTTCAAAAAAATGCCGGCAGGCATGAAATGCAAACGTGAAACAGATGGATTGAGTGGGAGGAAGGAGAAAGGAAGTGTGTGTGTGTGTGTGTGTGTGTGTGTATCCTCTTTTTTTTGCTTTGACCATCCTCCTTTTACTTTGTGCCTAGGCACACAGTTTTGTGTGTGTGTGTTACTTTGTGAAGGACAGTTGCTGCATGTTAGTCAGGGTTGATGTAAGCATTGGGAAGGACATGCCTGTGTGTGTATGTGTGTGAAGTACGAGTTGATATTTGGGTTTTTGACAGCAGGTTTTCAGTTTTCGTGTGTTGTCACCGAGTACGTCCCTCCTGATTAAGACTGCTGCAGTTACGACGGGACTTCCTCGTTTGTCAGTAGTAAAAAAAGCATCTGTGTTATTTCTCCATTACTTTCTGTTTCAGCTGCGTGTCCAACGTCACACTCATACCTGGAGTCAGCTTTAGCAGAGTTTTACATAACAACACCAGTTACTGCTTGCTGAATTTGTAAAGGTAATCCACAATGATGACATATTCCCTGTAGACAGAAAACCAAGGACTAAAAATAATTTTACAGATCACCAAATGATGGGTCACTCATCACAAACTAAAGGACTTTATCAGTTATTTGCGGTGTACAGTACCTTGGACCTTTTTTATTAGTAATGGTAAAATGGAGAGCGACACTGATGAACACATGGAGTGTGTTTTCTGTAACAGTTCAGGTGTTATACTTCTTCTGTTATACAGTAAAGATGGAGCTGAACTTAAAACAAAGCATTTTGGTATATCAGTAATTCTATGTTCCAAACCACGCCTCTAGTCATGCTCTTTAGGTAATGTCTGAAAGAATGAGACTATGATTCAAGAGAAAACTATGAATTTCCTTCATCAAGTGCCTGGGCTGTCAAAAGGTGTCCAGAGCAGAAGCTTTGTGCCCAAGCGAGCCAGCTGAGGGGGCTCAGGCATTTCATTAGGATTCGTTCAGATGTCCAGCAGCAGTTAAAGCCAGCCTCAAAGTTACATAAACTAAAATGCCATAATAGTGGAAAAATAAACAGGACACCAATGGACACATCTTAAATGGTGGCTTTGCTGTCTGTCTGTGGAGCATAACCTTAATTAGTATCAGCTAGTTAGCAGAGTAATAACCGACTAGCTTGTGGAAAAACACTAAATGAGAAAAAAATGACTTAATGATTGTATTTCAAAATAAAATAAAATAAATAAAACCAAGCAGTCAACAGGTATGCAAAGAAGGTTAAGCTCAGGCTTAGTCCCTGCTTTAAAAAAGTTGAAACGTACTGTTCTGTTAAACTTATTCAACTGAAATGTTCTTTCCTTCAGTGACACTGAATCATGTCTATGAAGGTTCGCAGTCATCCAGGTCATCGTAGTCTAAGGAACTTGGAAATAAAAGCGTCTGGACTTCTTTAAGTTGCTTCAAGCCCTGGACACTCCCACAGGGCTTGAATATGGGACTCTCCACCATTTGACCTTAGAACTGAAGAAGCTTCTCGGATGAGAGGTGAAACGTCTTCAAGCAACTTAAAGAAGGTCAGACGCTTTTCTTTCCAAGCTCCTTAGACAACACTGACTCATCTTTCATTCAATGACCTCTAACAGTTACTAATTAATGTCTGAAATTGCTTTCAATAACACCTTTATGACTTCAGGTTTTCTGAGGGTTAAAGCAGCATCTATTTAAATTTCAGGACCCGAGGGTTCACAGCAGAATAAAATGTCTGAACGAGATGATCAATATTATTCACTTTTTAACATCTTAACTATATCTAGTCCTGTATTCAGCTCATGAGAGACCTTGAATGTTTTACTTCATATCTATTGGAGCAACTGTCCACTTGCACAACTGTGACGTTGTTCTTTCAGACCCTTGTGCTCCTTCTTCTTCATTTGGGATCGCCTTGTCGATATAATTAACGCGCTTGCTATTTGCTTGTGTTGTCAGGCTGGACGTTTTGGTACATAAGTTTGTTTTAGCCTTTTGTGGCCCTAATTAAGAAATACTGAACTGACTTTGTTCACTTAAATTTCTGCTCGGTTTAAAAACACAAATTTTGCTTATGTGCTACATGCAGTGTGAGTATAATAGATTTGTTGTGCTGAGGTAACCCAGTTGTCTATTTCTCACCAGCATGCACAGACACAAATACATTTCTTTGTTTTTGGTGTACACAGGTCAGTTGGCGCCGTATGGCAGCAGACATAATTAGCGTCTAATCGGCATGATGTTTTGACTGCCGTTGTTTCACAGTTCACTAGCTGTTTGGGCTACCGGTGCTGGTAGCTAGTTACCCCATGCGGGGCAGCAGGTGAATCAGCCAGCAGGGTGCCATCTGTGCAGGTGGATAGAACATCTCTTGTTTTTTTTAATGTCTTCACCTTAAAATACACTAATTTATGTTAAGCGGGTTTGTTAAATGTGAATGGCTGCAGGACCGTAAAATTTCAGGAGGTGTAGCCTGAGCTTATGCATGGTCACA